>NC_141255.1:10803165-10983165 GCF_054856555.1 Leptonotus elevatus
CTAAAAGAGAAAGGCACGGCTTCTTCGCTACACACAACAAAGCCTCCCCTGAGCAGGCGCTCTCGCTGTTAATGATACCCACTGGTCAATCCCTAACTAGCAGTGACAGTTAGCCCCACAAGCACCACTGCAAACCAGCGCCGATCGATCAGGCGAGGGGGGGGAAAAAACGATAATGATAACCCGCAGACATAATGTCAAGTCCTTGCACTGTCCCAATTGGTTGACATTCAGGTAGATAGCCGAGCCGACATCAAAAGCTAAAAGGTGCGGCAGCAGAGCTGTCTTGCTCTCCCGTGCCCACTGAGGTGGGTTAACCCTCTCGCGTGAACTCTAATTATCCACACTGTGGCCTCGGGGAGTCCCCGAGGGACGGCCAAGCCAGACCGACCACGCGCACGCTCGCTCGCGCACGCTCACACACTCAATAACCATCAACACAAACAGTGCCTAATTGAGTCAAATTGGGACTCATTACCTCAGCTTTAGTGCAGTCATGTTTAAAATAAGGGTGAGTGTGTACGCGTGTGTGTGCAAAAAGGGTGTGACAATAGTCCAGTTTCCAAGGCACCTGCAGTGTTGTGATTGATGCTGTGCAACGATTTCACGCCTGGTTAACACAAATTAATAATTTCTTGTTGACTTCATTGGGGGGAATTGTATTTAAAAAAAAATGTGCAAAATACAATACATAGATTCAGAAATGTAGCCGTTTTAATGAGGTATATTTTGCATAGTATAGTGTGAACGCATTATTTACGGCATTAAAATGACACAAGGTCACTTTTTTGGGGGGGGGGGGGATTCAAACAATAATTTAAAATGCAACAAAAAGTTATGAAATAACTGGACGTACTAAATAATTCAGAAAGTGTTTTTAATGAAAGCTCTCACATAATATTAAAGCAATTTCGTGGAAGTACATGTTACATATGGATAATTGTTCCATGTACAATTTAAAGGGCTATGATAGCATTAAACCTCTAAACAACCAGCAGTTTTGTAAATGCAGAAAAATAAAACTTTGGAGCTGTGCAATGCCACCCCAAGTTTTACCGACAAACTAGGAAACGAAGAATTACACGTCATGTATTTCACGCACTAAATTTGTCTTGTGAAAGTCTGCTAGCTTAATGCTAACACACAATGAAAACTGCCATAGATGTGCTAATGAAACTAGCAATGTTGCAGTAATCACAAACTTATATTTGAACACAAATGGTCGCACAGGCATATATTTCTTATCCTCTGAGGAAAACGACTAATATTATTGCAGCTTATTAGTTGGGATGTACTTCTTTTGTTTCATCAAAATATATGTTTAGTATGTCTATGAATTTTAAAGGTATTTCTGTTCATTTCCGTCGGAAAAGATGATTTGAGATAAGGACACCACCGCACAATATGATGAAGTAAAAGTGATACTGCACATCAAATAAAAAAAAATATTCCGCTGACTTCCTTATATAATTCTTCTTCAAAGATGGTTCAGTGTTCTCAAGAGACTTGGGGTGGATGACTGAGGAGGTCTGAAGTCAATCCATTTTTTGTTATCGAACCCCTCGTCTTTTTTGGATTAAAAACCGGACAGACGGCCTGACTCCAACGCTGGAGAAGAAGTGCTGGCTCGGTCGCCCCGAACACCCGTCGATAGGCGCTGGAGTGGCAGCCAAAGCGGCAGTAAGACAGGAAGGCTGTCGCTGCCTCACCGATTAGAGCAGCAGACTGCATGGGGGATACAGAGGGAGACGCTAAGAGATGTCAGGATCCCTTACACAATTCTCTGTATCCCCATTGACCCTCCTTCTATTGCCTAAATGAACAGACTAAAGGTGATCATATTCCCCATACTATCAATACGAGCTGCTCTACGGCCGCGCGTTCTGATGGCCTTGTGACCTTCTTCTTTAGACTGTCCTCCATTGCACGTCTTGGAAACCCTTTAAGCAACCTTTTTTCATGGGGAGCCTGGATTTATTTTATGTATTTCTATAGCACCAAATCATAACACAAGTTATTATACATGTGGAGCAGTAACTTCAGTATAATTACCGTAACACCTATGCTGATGTTTTTATTTTTTGCCGTGAGCCTGGCTAGGGTGTTTCGCCTTACGTTCATAATAGTAGTTGTTCCCACAGAGCAGAGAGAATATTTGCCCATGAGTTATGTAGCATAGCATCTATGCTAATTTCTGATTTGCATGTTAGCATTAAGCTAGTGGATTTTCATTTAACATGTCACTGTTTTTTTAAATATTTAATAAATATTTACTACTAATTGTATGGGAGGGGCAAAAAATTAAAATGTATACGTTTATATTAGGGGTGTGCATCTCTCCACAAAAGACTATTTGATATGGTTTTCGATGTGTGGGGTGCGAAGTGGAATGATTCGATTCGACCGGATTACGATTCGATACGGTACGATTCGAGAGAGTATGATACAATTTCTTTTTTGGTTGTCATTTTACATACATTCGAATGAACTTGTCAGTCATGCAAATGAGCTATTTCCTTCTATAATATACCCCCCTAATAAAAGACTGTGTCTCGATTTATTTCAAAGAGGGACCATTATATTGGGTTTGATTCAATGCACTTATATCTTTTAAATCAAAAACAGATCAAATTGTTTTTTGTTATATCCCTCGTTTATATATGTCTCGAGCGCAGATTTTCACCGGTTGTAACTCACACAGGAGCCTGGAACATATCACCCGTGATAAATAGCGGTTCACAGTAACTCATTCAGTTCGGATAATTACAATATTACCACATCAGAGACAAAAATCGCCAAGCCCACAAACAATTTGGTTGATTGGTTGGGGTCGTCGCACCACGCAGCTGTGATATGGAACCACTGTTTCAGTCTAATGCTCATTATCGGATTGTCACTTTTCTTCCATATGTTGAAATTAATTATAGATTTTGCACACTTCTGTAAGACGCTTGCATCAAATATTGTAGAAAAAAACCAGATCAAATAACTTGAATGTTTGGTTAATTGAAGACTCCAAATAGTTGTGAAGGTGCGAAGAGGACTGAGCTCTATTAAGAGTTGACATCATTCCATGTTGAATTATGGATTTTGGACTTAAACGGCAAAATAACATTTCCATCGTGACTGATAAGATTAGTATTTTTTCAGTCTTTAAAAAGACAGTTATTCGACAATGCAATAAATATTTAAACAATTGAAATCCGGTATGGTCAAAGCTATATCATTAGCGTGTAAAAGTCAACCCTTCGGAATGATTGATTTTGGGATCATGCTGAACTCCATGTCAAAGACAATAAATGCCTCGAAGCGCTTTGATTTCTCATTATATTCATGTCTCCGCAGTTCTTCCAGCAGAACCTCGAGTCAATATCACATGTACTCAATGTATAGCTGCAGACAATGATTACCTATTGACCCCCTCCCCTTATGGGAATGCTTAAAATGACGGAGGGTCTGCTCATATATTCTAATATCTTGTAAGAGTCTCATTTCAGTAAACACTAAATCCATAGCTGGATTTGGATTTCTAGAGCGCTGGGAAAACTGAGAACGTTGGAACACGGACTGTCTCATGTGGCACTTTGATGCTGTGGTTGTAACTTTGCTGTGGACAGATTTATATGAGAGCATCCTTCAGCGTACCACCTCCTTGATCTTCGACCACACTTTGATTTGGTACTCTTACGAAACATTTTCTATAGCACTTGTCGGAAAAATTGTTCTTGAACTTTTTTCAAACTTTTAAAGACTTACTCTGGATTTGAACATTTTAAGTTCTACCTAAATGTCCATTATGCTTTTGTCACACTCAAAATCTAAAGTCAAACTCTACAAAAGACAAAAGAACCAATTAAATATCCAATCTTCTTTACAAGTTCCACCAGAGTTCCAATTTCTCTGGAGTGCCCAAAATGTTCATTTATTGCAGCGCTCCCTCGCATGTAATTTCCAGGTGCCGCACTCCAATTCGTTCATTTCCTTTGGCGCCTCAACTCCTCGCTCCGTCACTTTGATTGAACTCGATGGGATTACAACAGACTTAATCGCTCCTGGGTTTGTCCACTTATTACCATGTGAACCCCTCCGGTTCCCATTGTTTCCAGGCCTTCCCGTAAAGATTACCTGCTCTTGCCGCAGAATTGCTCCATTGTCTCGCGCGCGGGCAGCAAATGAAAGGTGAATGGCGGACGGCCACATTGGTGACGGAGTCGACTGTGCGGCTAATTGCTAATGGAAGTATATGTGAAGTTCTCAAAAAAGGAGCTCCAGCTCAGCAGCTTGTGATATTATACTCAAGGGGCACATGGTTCATTCGAAGAACAACAGTACAGCGCTGCCTGCCAGCAATTTACATAAAACATTAAAAGCATTACAGAAAAAGAAATATGATTCAGACATTGTAAAAATCATAATAAAATCATATAAAATAATTGATTAACATGATTACAACCAAGCGTTAGTCTAGATAAAAGAAAAGAAAAATAGCAATGATGGACCAACACATTTGTTCGGCTTGAAATAATGACAGACTGACAATGACTGACGGGTAGTGCGACTGCTGGTGAATGATGGAAGCGCCCACCTCTGGCAACTTTAATTTCAAGTATATGATGTTCTTTTTAGAAAATATTAAACATTTCCATGTCAAAATTGCCCTTTTCTTTTCTATGTTTTTAAAATGTGATTTTAATCTCAAAGATCTTTTTTTTTCTTTCTTAAAATTATATTTTTTTCTTGAAAATGTAAATCTCTAATTCAAAAAAGACACAGCTTTTTCTTAATATTATGCAATTACCCGCGCCACAAAATATGTTATTTTATTTCTCCAAAATGATAACTTTACATTCGAAAATATAGGCTTTTTTTCCCCCCAAATTTTTTTTGCATTTTTTCCCCTATAAATTCACTACTTCATTATCAAGATTTTGGTTCTAAAAAATATGCTTTTTTTCCTAAAAAAAATTCATTTTGTTTTCCTAAAAAATATATATATTTTTTTCCCTATAAATTCACTACTTCATTATCATAAGATTTTGTTTCTAAAAAATATGCTTTTTTATTTTCGTGTGATTACGACCTTAGTCTGGAAAATATACTATTTTTTCCTAAAAATATAACATTTATTACAGAAATATAAAACTGTTGTTGTGAGATCGTAAATTTGACCTCAAACATCATATTTTATTGGATAGATAGATAGATAGATAGATAGATAGATAGATAGATAGATAGATAGATAGATAGATAGATAGATAGATGGATAGATAGATAGATAGATAGATAGATAGATAGATAGATAGATAGATATAGATATATTCCCCTCAACAAATGTACTACTGTAATCTTGTATTGTCTCTTTTTTTGTCCAAAAAATAAAACATTTTTTCTAATATATATATATATATATATATATATATATATATAACTTTCCCTCCCAAAAATGTACTTTATTCTAATTAGATTATCTCTTTAAACCCATACTATAAACAAATAATACAGTATGTATTTTTTTTCTAAAAATCAATTGGGAAAAAGAAAAAGTAATCTTTTCGAGATGGGAATCAAAAACCAACAACTGTGAGATAAGGTGGTTGCTTTGGAACTGGGGCCCCAAGATGAAGGGAATCATAATTCATGAACAGCTCCAAATAAAGGTTTCACACATTATTTAAGTTGTTTAATATTACTACTTTTTTCCACTTTCTTTATAGCTGCCTGAAGGTTTTGTGCTAAAACTGACTGCTGATTCAAATTGTTCGTATTTCTTTACACCTTGGAACTGAGACCATAGTCATGAAGGGAATAACGAACAGTTCTAAACAAACTTATATACCTTCTTAAAAATATAATTTTCCAATTTAGGTATAGATGGTGTAGGTGGTTTTGTGCTGTTTGGAACTGTTCATAATTCATAAATCCCCTTGACTCAAGCCCCAGTTACAGCTGAAGAAAAACAGTGCTGGCACCACCATTCTTCACTGTAGGTATGCTGTTGTTGTGATGATGAGCAGTGAGCAGTTCACCTTTTGAAATTCAAGCCCATAAGTTCAACCTTGGTTTCATCAGAAAATCTTCCAAACACATGTGAAAAAAATGTGTTACGATCCGATCTGATGAAGTCAAGGTTGGGTTCACCGGCCTTGCCTTCAGCCACCTTGAAACTTGAAGTTCAAAAACAATGCAGAAGCTGATGCAAAAGTCTGTTGCATAGCCGCTGCTGGCAATGAGACGTGATTTACGGACTGCGCTCCCACCGAGGCTGTTTTCGCAAACACCCCAAACATTTCATTTTTGAGACCTGCGAGAAGGTCAGGCAACTATTGTTGATAATTAACCCCCAGTGTCAACGCAATAAAACATCGCCAACAAAGCCTCACCTCGGAGCGACACTGACTCTTAAACTTGTACTCATGACCCGCAGTCAACAATCAACATCATCAATTCACACACATACACATACACGCACACACATACACGTAACAAGTCAATGGGAAAAGGTCAGACGTAGCACTTCGCAAAAACCTTTGCTGGTGTTTTGCTTTGCCACTGGGGGAGCGGTGCGTTGAGGGACTGTCAGAACTAACAGCGCCCTGCCAACAGAGAAGTGCGCAACCTTTAGTGTCCTGGCCTTAAGGAGCACCACCACTCTCACCTTAACATTGATTTTAAAGGCCATGTGTACTATTTACACTTTACATTTACTCTTCAGTTTGCGGCCTGCTCGGTGGAAGATGTGACCGGCATTTTACCAAGGCAAACAATGCATATTTACCACACATCCACCCAAACATCAGGAAATGCAACTTTACAAATGCAGCGGAACACGGAGAGCAGCGTTTAAACATATGGCCTACCGATAATCGGGACAAATCTGCGATCCGAATTCCGATCAAAGGTTCAATTGGCAGATGTGTCTAAAAGATTGTTATTGAGGTATTTATTTATGCTTTGATATCGGATTATCAATACAGTCGAAAATATGACATTTACGCTTTAAAATCATCATATTAAAAAATTGAAACTTTTGATCAGGAAGTTATGGATAATACATCATTAGCAGAAAAGTAACAAAGTTGTTGAGATCTTGTCATAATTATGTAAAGTATCCGCGTCAGCTCGGTATCACCAATACCAGTTTGAACTTTTTTAGATCAGAAAGGAAATCGATGTCATATGAAGTGCTAAAAAAGCCCAAAAAGCTTTTCGACTTAGCGTGTCTAGTTTGTAGTGGCAAATTCAGCCAAAATGGCTGACCTGCTTACGTGTGGGTGTATGCGTGTGTGCGTGTGTGTGTTGATTAGATCAGATATAATGTGTTTTTTTTCTTCTTTCTGTCCCCTTTCATTTCTTTTTCTTTTAAAGAATGAATGTATTTATTTTTTATTGAATTGAAATTGAATCGTCATAACCACCAACTCGTGTCAGGCATGTATAATTTTTGTCTAACATTCCATTGAGCACTACTAACACAATGTTTATTTACACGCAGTTCATTTAGTTAATTTGTATCCAGCATGTTTACACTTGAAAATATCCATGCTGCGTTATTTATGGTGCGCAAACTCAAACTCCACAAATCCTTCTAATCTACATTTACTTATTGTTTGGTGTTTACAGTTATAATTGATGCATCTTATTTGCATATAATGCGCACGTACCAAAAAGCAAACGGTAACAAAGAAAGACAACAAATATTGTATGTTAATGATTCTGGTTTAATTTGGTAAACTCAGAAATAGATCAAAGCATGACTGCTGTTTGAATTACAGCAAGCATTTCCCAAACTGGAGTATATCGTATATATGCCGTGTATGGATGAAACTTGCAAAAAAGGGGTTTTGACATTAACTCCATCTGATAGTTTCACTTCAGAGCATAATTATCCCTGTCAAAGTATTATTTTTTATTATTAGTCATCTATTATTTGGAATCATTTACTCCACTGTATGTATTGAACTTAAAAGTTAAATGCACCTGATCTGTACTTGGCTAGTGATCACACTTGGGTAAATTAAATTCAAATTTTTTCTTTTGACTTGTAGAATGTCGTACATGTAAAATGTTTTATATTACTACAATATTAGTATATGTAGCTATTTCAAATTTTGAGTGTTATAAAAAAAATAATAATAATTTGTTATAACAAATTTTAGTTTTACTGAAAATAAAATGTCATTCATGGTAAAAAGAAAAAGGAAATATCATTATACGTCAAATAAAAAAAAAATTGTTATAGTAAAGTGAATACTGCATTCTCATGTAATTTAGATATTTAATCTGGTAATATTTCTCATTTTTGATTGTAAAATGTCACTCATATTACAACTTTATTTTCATGTATTCTTTTTTTATTATTATTATTTTTCGCATTCGCTTTTTGATAACAGGAAAAATGCTATTCTAGTAAATGTATTGAAAAAAAAATAGAATTAAATGTTCAAACTCTTCTTGGTATTATACAGACTTTTTTTTTTATGCAGTAGCGTGCAATATTTCTTAAGTAGAATTCAGTTATATCTAACCTTAAAATACATTCAGTTAATTTTAATCTTTTAGAACAATTTATTCTTTTCTAGCTGTAGCCGCAGAAAAAAAGAACTAACTAATCCATTAGTTTCCAAACCAAGGGACACATTGTCGTCAAGTCATATTCACTATTATATCAGATACAGAAAAAGGGGGAGGCACACTAACTGGCCATTACATGAGTTTTATTGAAAGGCCAATATCAGCGCGGTGATAAATGTCTCCCGACAACATTTTAGGTGGCCCGGCAGGCGGCTCATTTGGATGAGGAGCAGCATACAAAGTTCAATCCCATCTGTCTCCGGCACAGTCAATACTGGCGCAGCAAACACTCATGCATGACATTTGCAGTCGGCTCTGAGACACAAATCATCCTGTGGGGAGTCTTATAATTAGGAGTGTTTTGCATGATTTAGTCAATCAACAGTGGAAAAAATAAAATAGGGGACGGGTGGGGCGAATATCCACAAGGTATTAATTACTGGTATGCACTATTTTGTGTATCCAAAATTCACTCAAGTGGGACACATTTACACTCCACAATAAAACATGAATGAGCATCCAGGGTGGTCTCGTGCCTTGAGCCAACGCCATCGGCGAGGCATTCCTGTGGCTCTATTTTATTTTTTATTTTTTTACCAGCAGCCCTCCAGCCAAGAAATGGCGTCTTTACACAAAGTGGATGTGTTGAATATAAGAAAGAAGCAGCAGTGCACAAACAGATCTGAATCAAATGGTCCGTCAGTATCTGCCGAGATGAGTGTTCACACCTTAATCAAGACAAGCTTATATATTTTATTTAGAGCCTATTTATTATTGAGCTTCTTCGATAATTCATTAACTTTTTCCCTTTCTGACCTGGTCTCAGTGAAGGTGCATTCGAACACAGGGCCAAAGTACGTTCCATGAACCATTTGTGGCCCGCCATACATTCATTAATGGGCTACAAAAAAAGGTAGCATTTCAACATAAATGTGCCTAAATATAGGATTTTTGATGTACTTAAATAATTCGTATTGTGTCTTTAGATATGACTATAACTCAATATTTGTATCTCAAATCATAATTTTCCATTGAAATGGATGAAATTGCCATTAATCCATTCCAGCCTCTGAAAAAAGTGCCATATATATAAATATATATATATATATATATATATATATATATATATATATATATATATATATATATATATATATATTAGTGCTGTCAAAGTTTAAGCGTTAACTGATTAATTAATCAAAAAAAATAACGTATTAATAATGAATTAACGCAGATTAATCTCACTATTAATTTTGACCATAGATTATCCTTTAGCGTGACAGTGGATGGCTACGTTTAAGGTAGCACAGGTTGTGTTTGAGCAATAAACATAATTACATGCATTAAAGTAAAGCATTTAATAAATGTTTGCGTATTACATTTAGAATATTTGTCAACATATTGGGGTATTTTTTTTCCATTTTAATTTATGCAAGTAATTAACTGATTAAAAAAGAGTTGGATGAGTGGATAAAAAACATTTTGAAGACGTCCTCATAACAAAAAAAAAATGTTGAAGACGTCCTCATAACATTAAATGTCAAAAGAATTAACACATAACCGGTGCTTTTCAAATTTGGCGGGAAAATGTTTTGATTAAAAAATACTTTTTTTATTAAGCGATTAATCTGGATTAATCAAAATTCTAAAATGTGTTTAATCTGATTTTTTAAATATCGTTTGACAGCTCTAATATATATATATATATATATATATATATATATACTGTAAAAGAGTTGAAAAATGTCACAGTGGCCCTTGCATCATTCCCTCTAACGTGAGATTCTTCTTTTTACTCCTCCCTCAGGGACTCCATTATTCCATCATCTCTTCCTCCAAGGTGACATACAGGACTTTCATCCAGTGTGGCTTGGGTAATGTAATTAGCCGTTAAAGTGAGACGTCCTAAAGGTGACATGCTACGACAAACTTCATCACACGCCAGCCTTAAGGCCTCCCATCGCCCCGCAATCAAATGGCAGTATGTCGACGTCAAATTACACAGATTACAAGTGTAATCGCGGCCGGTCCGGCGGCTGTCAATCAGCTTGCGGTAGTAAAAGTGTGTCATCAGGTGGTCCGAGCTGAGCTAAGTTGTGAGAGGGTGAATGAAGTGAAGCAGAGACGGTTTAATTAAAACTGTGACATTGTCTCATAAAAACCAGAAACCTAATCGTGATGGAATAAGTATAATGTAATTATCAAGCCGGTTATAAATAGCTTTAATTTCATGCTTTGTGGAAATGAAATGGAAATGGCATGGAGGGGAGGTGGCCATATGTGTATGTGTGTGTGTGTGTGTGTGTGTGTGTGTGTGTGTGTGTGTGTGTGTGTGTGAGGAGGTAGTTTACCGAGCTTGTCGCCACCCTTCTGCCAAGTGCCAAGAGACAGGAGCCAAATCCAATTTCTCCTCTCCAGGTCACACGTCTGTCCACTCAGCCATCCTTCAAACTTCTCTCTATTTGTCACCCTGCTCATTATCATCCACCCTGCTACATTATCTGATGTGACTCTGAAAAAAAAAAAAGCTGGGGGGTTGTAAGGAGACACCTGACAGGCCCAAAAAAAAAAAAAAAAGTCCTGAGAGTTTGTCATCTTCCCCTTCCAGATGCCTGATGATCCTAATGAAATTGAATCTGCACACTCAAACCGCAGCAAAGTTGCAATTGGAGTTGGATGCTGGAAGTTTGACCACGGCTGACTCCCGGACGCACATCAAGCGATTGATACTCACACATACAGTGTAACCAACTTGCTGCAATGGGAAAATGGCGGCCCCCGGTGTTTTTATTGTGTAACAGCGATCTAAGGTGCCCCCTACTGGATGCAATACTCTCATTTTTGAACCACAAACAACATATCAAGAAACATTTGGGAGATCTCAAGCTGCTGTGGTAAGATTTTAATTACACAAAGAAAGGAAACGTGCAAAAAAAATAAATAAGGGCAAGAGTGTGGATATTCATTGACCGAACTTGTGTTCGTTCCCATGACAGGGACTCTCCACGCTTTACTTTTTAGCCACAGAAACAAATTGAATGTATAGATATTAGGTTTATTGTTAAAAACAAAATATATACTGTACAATTAACAGTATTGTGCTTTTAAAAAGTATAATATTGGACTTTATGCTTCAATTTGTCGTGTTCACTCCTTGGCCACATGGGGGCAGTAGTCATTCTTCACCGAGGATAAAGAATAGATGTTTGTTAGTATTGTTGTATCAACCATCTCGATGTTGCTCCATGTTGATGTTTAAATATCCAATGCTTAACCACAACACTGATACTATTGGTTAGTGCAACTATGGCATTTTGCATTGTTTGTTAGCATTAAGCTAAACTGCTTGAGAGTGTCTTTTTCGAATACTTGTTCACTATTTCGCCAAACTGCTGCTTGTTGTAAAGTGAGTTCAGTTCGCTACCAACATACAGTGCACAAATCTCAAATTTTTGCTTGCAAGTCAAAGCTGAAAATTCAAGGCACCACTCGTGCTTTTTTTTTTTAAGGCATTGAGAAATAATTATCATATCCTTTCTTTTATTATTTTAATCAATACACCACATATTGAATTCACATATTCTTGTATCAGACTGTCCCAAAACGAACAGGAAAAAAAAAGAACGGCAGAGACTGAGACGAGTGTGTTTCAAACAGCATTACTGATTAGCTTGTTGGAGGCTGCGAGGAAAGAATTTATAAGGAGGGTTCACAGGTGCGAGGGGTGAAAAGCCAGCCGCCTGAGAGCCTAATGATCTGAGGGCTCCTTGAAGTAATCCACAGGGAGCCCCAATAAATGCAGGACCACACCAAGAGAAAACATGGCGGTCGCGCTGAAGAAGATGTTCTTTTTCTCCCTCCTCCCCTAACAATAAAAGCGCTTGATGAGGTTTGCTCACTGCAAATGAAACCAATAATTATTACGTGCCCGCAAAAAAAAATTCATTCAGGGTTTTTAAATTAGGTCTGATTGAATCTTTCTCACTTTCCCGCCGTGGCTGTGATTACTGCATCGTTTTGATTAGCACAATGATTGCGGCGGGTTCCAGTTGTAATCCTTCAAGTGGAAGTATGCCGCTAAATGTCTCAATTGCACTCGCTGCGTCAAAATGATGTCTGTGACAATAGCGAAAAGCTCCGAATGTGCCAATGTATAATTAGGGAGCGGAAACCTCGGTCAGAGCAATAATTCCTTTTTATGGTGGCTTTTAAGGCCGCTTTTTTGAAAGACAAATCGCTCAAAATGAAGGTTACAGCATCAGTTATGGCACTTAATAGAAACGCTTGAAAAGGAAAGAAAGGAACTAAAAAGGCTTGGATGTGATAAACAGTGCCAGTGAATAACACTGTGCTTTTTTTTTTTAAAGGTCAATCATAATTATCGGTGCAGTAATGGATTTTAAAGAATGAAACCGAACGAGCACATACACCCACCGTTTGAAAAGTGCATTTGGTGCTGATGTTTATTTGAAGACAAACTCATGTTCGATGTCCAAAATAGCCTAATAATTTGTGTCTTTAGAAACCAATATAATGGTGCCTTAAACTTTATATATTTAAAAAATAAACACATAGCAGCTTTAGCTAACATGTCTGTTTAGCTTAATGCAAGCAAACAATGCCATAAAGTACTCACAGACAGATATTCTTTATCCTCTGCAAGTACGTCTGGTATTACTGCTGCTTACTGACAAGTGTTTTGAGTTACAAGGCCAACTCGTATCTCGAGGCACCACTGTAATAGCAAAGTGCATAACTGTAATGATAGCCAAAGAACACAGCATTGACAGCTAAAGACACCCATTCATTTCACCAAGCAGATGCTGATGTCAATAGCACGAGGGCTACTAACTAGCACGAAAATGGCAATATGGTTTTCAAAAAACAACAACAATGTTAATTATTACCTACATAAAGTAGACATACTATGATTTTTCTTCACAGTTTAAAGTAGTTCCCCTGTGCAGAGGTGGTTCTGGATGGATTTTTCGCCGTGGGCGACCCCCCCATCCTCACCCACATAAGCAATGCAGCTTTGCTTACCTTTTGGTTTACACTGCACCTTTTTGGGATTGAGTTTATGGGAAAAATATATATTAAATTTACATTATCTGTGAAAACAGGATTTTTTTTTTTTAAACACACAAAAAACAGAAACACTGAATGGCTTATGTCCAACTTTGGAGGTTCCATTTGTAATTTAAAATTAATTTTAGAGAGAGTTTGTGTTTTTATCGCGTCATATTAATTTCCCCTGGAGTGACATTCTGATAGGAGCAGAACAGATGGGAAATCCAAGATTGTTCTGGCAAAAATTCATCATGAAAAATGCACCCGACACCTGTGTAATTTGCCTAATCATCTTTTCCTAATAAGCTCCTACCATTAATTATGCACGACTTCCACAATGCAATCAAGATAAAAGTAAATCTGATGACTTAATACCCTTCAAAATAATTAGCCTCTTCTCCTCAAGTCATTCACCAGCCCACAACCATCTCAGGGACATCTTTTATTCTCATATTTTCCCATCCATCTCCACCAGTATTTTAATTGCTTTCAAAGAGCTGTAAATTTGGTCTGTTCCATATTTTAATTGTGGATCTTTGATATACCTTGAGAATAAGCATGCCACAATTATTATTTGTGAAGCTGATTATATATTTCAACATAAAATTACGTTTTGGGATTTTTGGCAGAAAATCATTATCAAAACAATTCACTTTTTATGAAGCTGTGCTGAAACGTTTTAACCCCTGCAGATCACAAGAAATAAACGGCAGATTTTCTTTTGCCAATTTGCCCGCCACCTGCTGCAGTATTCATCAACAACGTTGCCGTGGCGACGGAGCAAGCAACAAAAACGAGGGGTGAGCGACCGTGTGAATACAGCACTTAGCGCCACTCGAGGCACTTTGCAGCAGTGGCCCTCATTCGCTCTGTCCATGCATCCGATGGCCGTGAGAGGCTGCGGCCTGCTTATTGGTTGGTGATGCATTCAAGGACGCCGTTCTGAGTCATACAGCAGAATTCATAAGAGTTCTACACTGTTTTGGAAGAGAAAATGAAGACTCATTTTATTTTTTTATTATTTTTTTATTTTTTGTGGTGCAAGGTTTCTCATGCATGCTTTCTCATGAAATAGCAAACAAAGTGTGTCCAAATGTCCATTTTAAGGTTTGAATAATCAAAATTCATTCATTCAGATAGACCGATATGGATTTTTTCAGGGCCGATACCGATTTCTGAATATTAGTAGTCAAGAAGGCCGATATTAATTTTTTCTATTCTTTATTGTAATGTTTTAAAGCATGTTTATTGTTGTCAGACTTTTTTAAATGTATAAAAAAATAATTTTTTATCTTAGACAATATATCCTTTTAAATTTCTAACAAAGTTTTCAGGGAGCTCCCAAGGTTATCAGTAAATCTTAAAAAGTTAAATGGCAACTTAAACAAGTAAATACCATAGCTCTCTACAGTTTGCTACAGTAAATATTTATTTTTCCCAAATAAAAATAAAAAACTGAAATCTTAAACTTTCACATTTCTTTGTTTTAATGTTGAACAAAAACAAAAGGTTCAGAAGGTTCCCATGGTCAACAGCATCTCTTATAAAATGAAAATGTAAATAAATAGTTCCCTGAGATTAAAATGGTTTTAGATTGACCTTATATCGGCCGTCAGATTTTTTTTTTTTAAAAAGGTCGATACCGATATTTGTCAAAATGCCCAATATCTGGCAGGCCGATTATCGGTCTATCCCTATTAAAATCCATTGTACTGCCTGTTAGTTTAATCAAACATGAGAACAACCTCAGTTTAATATGTAAAAAAAATGTAAAAAAATTTGTTTTGTTGAATGTTTTCTAAAATATCTCATTATTTTCCTGTATTTTCAGTTACACTAGTTTTTTTGTTTTTTTTATCCAATAACACTTCACTCAAAATAATAATTAAAACTTGCGGTTCCATGTTTATAGTGCTTTAGTACCATAAAATGTATTTATAACTTTAGATCATGCTACTACATCTTGATGACATCATCACTGACTACAGCGACTCCAAGTTTGTCCGCAGGGAAATGTATTCGATAAATGAATGTGATGTTCATCTAATTCGAAAAAAGTTAAACAAAATACTCACCATACCTGTAATGCCACATTGCTGAAATAAACACTATGTAATCTGATTTTTTTTTTAAATGCTGCAAAGTCGTAGAGAAAAATATCGAAAATATATGGTGAAAAGAAAATCAATGGGAAGTTTTAATGGGTTTTACGTGGGTAATGATAGAGGGGGTTAAGAGGCTAGGGCGCGGGTTAATGGCACTATCAGGACATAGACCAAGTTAAGTGCAGAGGAAAGGTCCACCACCAGAGGTTAATTAACCTTTCTAAACCCAAGGTGTCTGCATGCACATACATATTGAATGGAAGCTGCCACAAAAAGCTGTAGGTCACCGCTAATACATTCTGCAAGTTACAATTAAAACATCATCAGACTCGCGCCTGATCTCCGTTTAAGAGCCATTTATGAAGTCGCAATTCAGGAGGCAATTTATTACAGTCAAAAGCCGTCTGAATGGGGGGCAGTTAGGTTAGCAGATATGCAATTTCAGTCCATTCAAAAGCAGCGAGTGGGAGCGAAAGGCGTGCAATTCAGACGTTGAGGCATTTACTGTGCTTTAACTTTCGCCTCTCTATGGAGTGAATGAAGACACGTCAGATCAACACGAAAGTCATTAGGATTTTTTTTTAGCATTTCGTTGTGCTTGTTTTACATTACAATTAGGATTGGTACATTCGAGGTAAATTGGCAAAATATATTTTATACTTATTGCACTATAACCTGTTGAGTGACCATTGATATTCACAACATTTCCAAGTGCATTGTGGGTAATAATTAGTGCACTATATATTTTCTCGCCTAATTTGCATAATTTGCATGGCATTGTAATGGGTGTTGTAGGAGAGAGGAATAATGTTGTGGGTGAGGCAAAAAGTTAGTAAAAAAACACCCTAGATATGTTTAGAACTGTAAATGAGCTTTCTTCAGTTTTTTCCCCGTTCTTTTTAATTTTGACTTTTGCTACTCACAATAATTTCCCGACTTAAAGGCTTTGTCAAGACCCACATTGTATTATTAATTGCTAGAATAACAAATTGAATCAAAAGTGCAGTCTCCAGATATGTTGCTAGTCGCTGTTGACGGAAAAAAAAAAGTCGCCAAGAGGCTTTGAAAGGTCGCCAGATTTAGCGAGAAAGTCACCAAGTTGTCATCACTGCTTGCCGGCTAATGCAGCCCAAAAATTTCTACAATTTCAACCTGACATTCACGCACACACCGAAAGCAACATTATCAAAACGGCGCCTACTCTTTCAACCAGCTAGTACAGCAGCTTCTCTCGATCCCTCTGCGACCGGTACCCCGGTTGTCGGCTCCGTGCGTGTTGGTGAGCTCCCCGTGGGTAGATGCTTCCTCTCTGAAGCCCGGGCACATCGGGAGCTGCATTTGCACATCTGGCTTGTCGGAGGCCTCCTTGAAAATAGGTGGCATGCTGCATAGAAGGTATTGAGGAGGTAAGGCCCCCCCTTTTCCACTCCAAACAAAGACAACAAAGGAATTCCCACGGGATAGCGACCAATTCTGCCTACCTGCATACACTCGCTCACTGTTTCAAGCACACGCACACACAAACACATATACACAACTTCCATGATGTAACAAACCTGCAAGGCTTTCCACCCTCATCACCACTACCCTACATTTCTAGTATTATTTTTCCCCGCACTTTTGATTCACTTTAACAGAGGAAGTTTTCCCGAGTGTGTCCCACCCTTTTCTTGTAACGTGTCAAGCGCATCCATTCCCAAACCGCCCCTCGAGTGTCTCCACCCAAAACTTTTCAGCGCACACCTCCTCTCCAAATGAAGCTTATTCCCCCAGCTCGCTCTTTCCAAGTAATTGCCCGGTTTCTCCACAAGTACTGTTTGCTGGGCTACGCAGGTTCACGGATTTAATTTGCAGGTAAATAGATTTTCTGCTGAGATTAAAAGGCACCGTGCCCGTTAGGGGGTGGGCAGGTTTGGGGAAATATATTTGGGCTCTTCGAGAAATCATTAGGAGAAGGAAAAGCAAGTTTATGATGCAAAACAAGAAGACAGTGCTGACCTGTCAACTTCTCGCACTTTGGATTTCTTCTCATTTGATGTGGCAAGTTTCTCACTCAACGGGTGTTGTTGAAGGTTGGAAAAGGAAAGCTAGACAGAAAGTCTTTTGAACAAGATCAAGTTTAATACCTCGACGAGTATGAAAGGCAGTAAAAAAAAAAAAAAAAAAGTTTACACACCCCTGTTCGAATGTCAAGTTTTTTGTGATATAAAAAAAATAGAACAAGATAAATCATTTTAAAAGTGTTTACACTATCAAGACTAAAGATTTTGTGCCCAAAATGACTGGTATTAAAAACTGTTCATAATTCTTATAAACAGCTCCCAATACAAGTTTACAACATTATCTGTGTTGTTTATTTTTATTTTACCTCTCAATTTTTTTTCCAATTGTGTTGTACAGGTTATAGGTCATTTTATTGGTGGGAAAACATTTGAAATGGTTTATCTGGTCATATTCAAAAACCCTCACATTTAAAGGGGTGTGTAGACTTTTTACATACACTATACATGCATTTGTTATTTATTTTACAGGCTGTATGTACTGTATCTCATTTGTGAGAGAAAATATATTTTTCAAATGAAGATAATAATAAATAATATATTGCATCTGTAAAGATATTAGTTATTTATGTTATTATCATTTGTGTATGTCTTAAATATGCTTTCAACCGCTGTCAAATATCATGTTTTTTAGAGTTTGGAAATGTTGACATACTGTAACAGACACATATTGCAAATATAAGAATATTATCCATCCATCCATCCATCCATCATATATAAGCCCAGACGTCCCTCTCCCCAGCCACTTCATCCAGCTCCTCCGGCGGGATCCCAAGGCCAGTCGAGAGACATATAGTCTCTCCAGCGTGTCCTGGGTCGTCCCCGGGAACTCCCACTGGTGGGACATGCGTCCTGGAGGCATCCGAACTAGATGCCCGAGCCACCTCAACTGGTTCCTCTGAACGCGGACGAGCAGCGGATCTACTCTGAGTCCCTCCCGGATGACCGAGCTTCTCACCCTATAAGAATATTTATACGCTTAAAAAACATATAAAATAGTTGTAAATTTTCTTTCTTTCTTTCTTTCTTTCTTTCTTTCTTTCTTTCTTTCTTTCTTTCTTTCTTTCTTTCTTTCTTTCTTTCTTTCTTTCTTTCTTTTTTTTTCTCTCTGAAGGTTTACATAACTAAAAACATTTGTTTAAATCTCTGAAGGTTCATATTCTGCACCAGTACAGAGAACTTGCATATAATAGTCAAATTTTTGTAAAATAGTTGTTACAATAGCTATCATATTTGTATTGTTATGAATTTTAGATTAGGTTTATACTGTCTTTAAAGCTCTTTAGGATGTACTCTAGTTAGTGGGTGGATATGCAGTAATTTTTCACATTTAGTTTTTTATAAAATCATCATGCAGACAGTTTAAAAATATATACAAGATAATTAAAAGTAAAACAAACAGAAAATTACAACATTAAGTGAAGAATTGGGATTCATTCGCAATAGCTTTACTCACAAATCAAATCATAATGCACTTGTTCGCTGATATAATCATTCATGTTTGACATATACAGTATAGCTACATCAGACAAACCTCATCTAATCTCCACCCAGTGTATGGCACACTCTTTAAATATTCATTATTAGCTGTCTTGTGCAATTATTAAAACAGAGATAACGCCACGGTCAGATGACCTGCAGGCTTACAGCTGTTTGTACGGATGCAGGATAAATCCCGAGGGCCTCCGCATGGCCGCTCTGAATATTTAAAAAAAATAAAAAAATACATCTCTCCCCTGAAGCATCAAATAGTCCGTTGTTGGATTCATCTGATGAGAGCTGAATAGCCGAGAACTATAATAGGTACAGTATATCAAGAGTAGCGCTAACAATGTGTTTGGAGGAAATAAGCGATAACAGAACAGCCGGGCTGCCTTTGTGAAAGGTAAAATAAAAGGGATCTTCTTTGAAAATAATAATAAAAGAAGAAATACCTCTGGAGAATAAGCCAATTATAATGAGATAAAAGAGCACTAAAAATAAGGTGGCGATGAAGAGGGGTACTTGTGTTCATTCCTCTTCAGCACTCCTCAAGGTCAGTGTTATTTGAATGTAAATTGTCATAATTCTGAAGTATGCGCTTGCTTAAACACAATGTTTAGAATTCTTTGATGACAATCAAGGAAGGTAAGAGCAATACAATTTCAAAGATAGATGCGTCAATGAGGTTGATTAAGGACATGTTGTCTCGCTGGTTTAGCTTCTTTTAACTGATATTTACACAGTGTTTTATCTTGACTTTACCGTATAAGAGTACATTCTGTGCTGCTAATCCTGAAGGTTCACAGAGGAGGCTGCCATTTGGCTGAGAAGACAAAAATATTTACACTCCCAACTCATTAAACAGCAACACAGATGCTTGGTCAGTAGTAAATAGCACTCTGCTGTAGGTAACACCTGCTTGTATTTAGGAAGCATGATGTGTGAGGTCTGGTCGGTGTGTTATAAAAATGGCATAGAAATGTGAAAGGATCTCTGCCTAAGTACAGTTCCGTTGTATTTAACTTTTAAATGTAATGCTTGCATTTAATCTTTAGGAATTCGATTTTGAAGACTGCAGTCTGAGGAAACTTGACAACTGTCCTTGTTGTACATAAAATAAAGCCCCAAACAGTGACTTGTAATGTAATTTAATTAAATTTGGGCTCATTTTTTAGTTTGACGCCTCAGTGACAGCTTTTGAGCGACTTAGTGTCCCTGGCCATCAATTAGGCACAGACCTCATTGACACACATAAAAAAATAAAAATGTCGCCATCCAGTGCTTTTAGTAATTGCGGCCGTGACAGTTGATCATTATCCATGAAAACTGCCGGGTTTTGCAAACACGTGGCCGTTTGATGGTCCTTCACCACTTAAGTGTCACTCAATTCTGCGCAGCTGTTTGTTTCCATTTGGTTATTTTCTTCCCTCCCAAGGCCAAATGGTCATTTCACTTTAATGAGTTCACCTCTATAAAACGCAGTGCAGCAGAGAGGTGCGCAGGGCCTCATTTGAAAGGCTAAACTGAGAGTTTTAACCAAGTCTGTGGGAATAAAGGACAATAGGCAATTATACTAATTGCTTTGGAGCAATTACGACAACAGTTGTTCTTGGAAAACTCTAAGACTTCAACACAATCAGTTCCAGGATGTTGGATGAAATTTGCATCATGTTAAAACAGTAAAGAACACTTTTATAAGTCAGGTATAAATTATAATAAGTTGTAGTCTCACAATAATAATGGTGGATCATTATTATGGTTAAAAATCAAAACAATTCTAACAAAAAGTATTACGGGAAACAAGTTGTAATCTTAAGTGAATAAAGTTGCAATAGAAAGAAAGAAATCATAAGTCATAAAATTACAAGCATGAAGTCACAATAGTGATAAGGATGAAGTTGTAATTTTACCAGAATCAAGTCTGAATTAATGTTATGAAGGGAAAGAAAAGATTATTTTACAAGGTTACCGAAAAGACTAAGGTTAAAATATTATATTATATTATATTATATTATGTTATATTATATTATATTATATTATATTATATTATATTATATTATATTATATTATATTATATTATATTATATTATATTATATTATATTATTACCATAAACCAGCTTAGTGGGCTAGTGATAGACTGTCTGCCCTAAGACTGGGAGGTTGTGGGGTCAATCACCAGCTGCGTCATACCAAAGACTATAAAAATGGGACCCATTGCCGCCTTGCTTGACACTCAGCATTAAGGGTTTGAATTAGGGGGTTAGATCACCAAATGATTCCCGAGCGTGGCACCTGCTGCTGCTGCTCACCGCTCGCTCAAGGGATGGGTCAAATGCGGAGAATGAATTTCGCCCCACTTAAGTGGGTGTGACAGTCAGTGGTACTTTAACCTATTAGATTAATGTTGTTGAAAAGTCATAATTTTCAGATAACGTCAGAAGATTATGGGAGTAAATTCTTTATATTAAAAATAAAATCGGCATCATACCAAAACTAACTTAAATATTATGAGAACAAAAGGTGTAATCTTACAAAAATAAATTCGCAATATTATGAGGATTTTATTTTTTATTTTTTCCCAACTAAATCTTTGAAATTCTGAAATGTATGACGTCCAACTTTAGAGATGTAACTTTCTTAAGACTTACACTCATTAAAAGTTTTGCCTTCCTGTGTCAGTATGGACTTTTCACTCTGAAGAGTTCTTGTACATGTGACAGATGCCGCAGATGTTTTACCAATTTCCCCACGTTAACAATTCTTCCCACTTAAACCCAACTGATACAATTATGTCCTTCTACGCTGCCCAGGAGCTTGCCTCAAGTAATACTCGACGCTGCAATTATCATTTGACAAAAACATTTTTAATTACAACATTAAGCGAGGTGCTCAAGCTGAAGCACTCAAACGTACATACAACGTTCAGCCGAAGGTAGATAATGGAATTCCGTGTCAATAAACACTTGAGAGTTTTTTTATTCACATCAAGTGCCAGCATTCAGGGGGAAATTTGAGAGTTGTTTCACTTATTTATTTTGATGTGACTTTTATATGTTGTGGTTATTTTTCTCTCTTTTAGAACCAACACATTTGATTGCTTTCGCTCTGGCAACCTTGTTTCATATAACATCTTCTAATGCTAAGGTAGCCTTGCCCCCCTGCCTTGAATAATTCATGACCCACAATCCAATAGTATTGGATTGGCTGAGGGTGGGGGGGACTCAAAAAGTTGAATTACAAAACATTGCATTCTTTCATCTCATGAAGTTTTTCTTCTTTTTTTTTCGCACAGTGCAGAGGTCAATTATGATCCCTCTGGCATGAATAAAACACCGAAGGGCTCCAAAACCTTCAGAGATGTCTTCCACTTGTGTAGATTATTGACACTTACTCTATCCGTGTAAGAAAAAGGACCCTTTGTCTGTGGTCTCCTGCACTGTTAGTGTCTCAATCGCCTTAGGGTAAAAAAGAGGCCTAATTTGCACTGGTCTGTTTTGGGGCCAATTATTATAATACCACATGTACTAAAAGCACAATGAAATTGAAAACAATAAAGTAAAAGGGGACGAGTGCTATCGTGCATTTTAATATTGCGCTTGTTAAAGATGCATTTTATGTGTATTTGTAATTTGCAGGGTTGCAGTTTATCCTGTTTAGATGTTTCATGTGGTCTTCGTGTGCAGAGCCTTGCTTATCAATCATTAATCTTCATGGTTGGATAAATTACAGATACAAAAAGTCTACACACCCCTGCACAAATGTCAGGTCTTTATATAATTTAAAACTTATTCCACCATCAATGTGACTTATAACCTGTACTGCTCAATTGAAAGAAAATCGATTCAAGAGGCGAAATAAAAAATGAACAACTGAGATGTGGTTGCACAAGTATGCACACCCTCTTATAATTGTGTCTGTGTTCAGAAATAACCAATCACATTCAAACTTATGTTAAATGAGAGTCAGCACACAGTTGACTGTGTGAAGGAGGCCTCTGATTAACTCAAAATAAAAGTTCTGGTGTTCTGGTAGGCTTTTTCTGACGTTTTTGAGAGTCCAATTTTGAGATTCAAAGCCAGAACCTCTTGACTGTGAGTGGGATACGTTCTTGAATAATACTGAATGACACATTTTTACCATGCTTAGTATGGAAAATTGACTTTTTACTGTTTACATACAAATTGATAGGTCCCAACTTCAAGTGTTATGTTAAATAAATAAGTGCCGGTAAGTTTGTTTTTAACAACCTGTTTTTGAAAATGTCTGCTTGTTAAACTAGCCATTGTTGGCTTTGCGCAAGCGCCATTCATTTTGCAGAGGTGAATCACTTATTTTAAATTGTGAAGAAAAAACAGATCTGTCCTGAATGTGGCAACACTTTTCTTCAAAATGGATGGAACAACCTTGAAGGCAACAAAGTGAAATTAGGAGATTAGCACTATTTGACTACTGTAAGCATCCTGTGAACCCATCAATATAAAGTAAACACAAAATTCTCCTGAACACTAATTTTCCACAAGTCTCAAAGCAGAATGTCAGAACATATTGCAATATATTTTTCATAAAGTGCGTAAAATTGCAGGCACTTTAATAAACTAGAGAGGTATCACTGTGGCATCACGGAACTCTGCCAAGGTTTAATGTAATATGTTTTGAGGAATTAATGAAGATGTCCAGACACACACACTGGTGGTTGTTTATTCATTCTTATGGATATTTGCCATCATGGCTATCTGTTTGGTTGACATTCATGACTGTGGGTATGTGTTATTATTGTAATTTGTTAATATGTGTTAAGACATGAATGCTGGTTATATACACAGTGACGATCATCACAGCAAGTGACTCCTGAGTCCTGATGCACGTCCTGGCCTTGGTTTCAGCCAACACTAGATGTCAGTGTACTCGCTGCACTGTGAACTTGCAGGTAGTGTAAATAGCAAACAGCCTGGGCAAAGCTCCAGCAAATGCATCCTGTTTTTCACCACTCCACACTTGAAAGTGCTCCGTCTTCCACAGATTTCACACTTTAGCCTCCTGCGTCAAGACCTGATTACTGAGGGCATCACTTTTATCTCATAATGAGTCGCAAACTGCTGAGTACCGTTTTCTTTTTCAAGGAGCTGCACTCTAATTATCAATGCTGCATATTTCTCGTAACTTGTTGGCAGAAAATTGCTATATATATATATATATA
Source organism: Leptonotus elevatus (assembly GCF_054856555.1). Taxonomy (NCBI): domain Eukaryota; kingdom Metazoa; phylum Chordata; class Actinopteri; order Syngnathiformes; family Syngnathidae; genus Leptonotus; species Leptonotus elevatus. The sequence goes on from NC_141255.1 coordinate 10,827,652, forward strand.
TATATATATATATATATATATATATATATATATATATATATATATATATATATATATACATAGATATATCTGCACTGAAGAGGATGTTTGCAAATCATACAAAGACCAGTTCATAATATTCATTTTTCATGCACATATAGTGACCATGGACATGAATAGAATATGACTTTATTGTCTATATCTGGTATTAATAAATTTATAATTCATTGTTTCAGAAAAATTACTCTGTTTTAAGATTTTCCCCCAATAACCCTTCAAAGACCAACAAGTGCTTGTTTGTACAAATGTGGTGAAAACACAGCTAGTTCGCTGGACTTTGTGAAGCTCTCTCTTGTACAAAATAATTCATCTTTAATTCATTATTATTATATCTACATTTTTCGGTATTTTGGTATACTTCAGAAAAAGTAGTCAAATTTCAAAGTGAAAGAATAACACTTAGATTGTTTTTATTTTTGTCAAATGTCAAAACAGATCATATTTGACTTAAAAAGTATGTAGCGGTCAAGAAAAAAAATCACAAAACTCACCTAAACATGGATTCAAAAGAGCTCAAGGGAATCAGTGAGTCACTCTCAAGCTCTTCAAAAACTTATCTTCTGCTCTAGCCCAAACATTTTTCATTCATAATTTATTGACTGACCTTGTGTTTCTTTCGTTTTAACCTCAGGATGAATTTCTTGTTGTGTCTGTGTAATAACGGTGTTCATTGGGTTGCTGGGAATGTGGCAAAAGGTGAATCATTAAACGTTTAATATTGTCTAAGTCGTGGAACATTAGAGCAACCGTTATATGAAGCTTTTTTATTGACCTTTTTTGTGTGTTTTGGCCCACATAAAGTTAGACATTCGTCAGCCAAAAGTAACATTTTTTAAATGTTCCACTTTTCTGATTTGATTTTTTTTTTTTAAAGAAGAAGAAAGAAAAATAGAAAAGAAAAAAAGTAGATTTTATTTTTTACTTTGTAATTTTCAATCAGTTAGTTCTGTCCTAGAGAACCTCGATTTGCGACGCAGCTATAGGCTATTGGGTAGCGAATAGGTAATGTGTAAGCATGCAAGTAGAGGAGGCGCTGTCGTATGTCTCTAACCTAAAGTAGCAGTAAACGTCAAGCAGCAGTAAATGTTAATATGAATGGCTCAATCAAGACTATAAATAAAAAAATTAAAAAACTAAACAAAAAAAAGCCCCACACACAAAAAAAAGCACTTTATTACTTTATTTTGCGGCATAACGACGTATTCTTCCGCCGCGCTGCCGTTCGTAAAATTCGAAATGTCTCATAAAACGAGGACCAGCTGTACAGCACATAACGAGGAGGGACTACAATTTTGAAAGAGCAGAAAAAAGGAAACGGATGTTGACTGAACCAATCAGATTGCGTGACATCATCCAAACCGGAAAAGGAAAACAACCCGAAAAGAGCGCCTGGATTGAAAGTGTAGACGTTAAACCAAGGTAAACATCCTAATATTACTAACTAATTATGTTTATATTTCTGTTTTGATATTTAGGAAGAACGGTTAAATCCCTTAATCCCAACATATGTCCAGAGTCTACAAAAACGCTCTCTGTCCTGTACTGTCTTGTTATGTGTGTGATAGTTTTGTAAAGATTGACCCTTCATCCATGTATAAAATGTGTGATGTTGGAGAAATAAGGAACCAATTGTCACATTTTACACAGAAATTATCATTCATGCAGTTGAAGGAAGTCCATCCACTAAATGTAGCTGTTTAAATGTTTTGAAATTACAGCTGTTGGTCAACTGTTAAACAGAGATGAGAGAGATAAGCGTTGTATTGATAGTGTGGAAAATGAGCATTGACGGAACCATGTCAATAGGAATGAAGTATTGATGATTGCTTTTTCTGACAACAGAGTTGCTGTGATTGTACATTAATGTGTTCTGTGCAGATAAGCATGCCATTAGATCAGCACATTATTTCATGGCCATATAAAAACGTGTAAAATACCCCGATGTAGTTGTATGTAAAGCTGGAAAGGCCTTTCCTTTTGTGCTTGCCCAGGATAATCCTCGTCGCCGTGACCATGAGTTTCTCTCCATTTCCACCTGATGCCCTCGCTGGCAACAGCATCCAGCAGCAGAGGGACCGCTGGGAGATGAAACGGAGCCGAGCAGCCAGAGAATTGGTGCAGTCGGAGCAGCGTTACTGCCAACAGCTGGAGCTTGTCACCACTGTAAGTTAAAAATTAAACATTCAAATACTCGATTTGCAGGTTACTCAACTAACTCTGCCATATTTGTTGTTGTTATTTTTTTTTAAACAACAAACAAGCTTTTAATGGCGGCAGCAAACTTAAAAAAATAGCACTTATAGTATAGAGTATGGCAATAATAAATAATAGCAAAAATGCATTGTGGCCCTGTTAAATTGGTGGAAAATATTAGCATTTTATTTAATAAAATGTTTGTATCCACTTCTTGTATCCCCTGGTTTGGCCCAATGATGGCCACCTTACAGCAGCTGTTCAAGACTCTTTGAGTCTCTTCCGAAGGGGTGTCTTCCCCTTAGAAAAATGACCTCTGGGAGAGTTAAACTTTCAAGGCTCCAGTATGTCACAAACTGTGTAAATCCTTTGTTGCCATTTTTGATTCAGTGATACAGGCGTTGTACCCAGGGACAACAGACTTTACCACCTACCAGTGTTGCCTAATTTCTACTCAATTACTCTCCCTCCGCCCGTATACTCCAATTAGGAGTCATTTTAAGCCTTGTGCTCATTCAATTTGCTAATCCCATTTCCACTGCAAATGACTTGAGACCAACACAGCTGCCACTTTAGTGGGACAAACCTCCATCTGTAGCAGGGGATGTTGACACTGCAAATGCTGACAATAATGGATAAAACAAGATTGGGGTTCATTAATAAAAGTATATTATTATTTACATGGAGCAACTAATGAAAAGTTTATCCGGTCATTGCTGGGTTCTAATTCCAGGCAACATTGCCTACCTTGTTTCTTCCAGTACTTTGTGGAGATTTTGAAGGCCAAAGGAACCCTGAGGCAGGACATTAGAGAAAGCATCTTCAGTTCAATTAAAGCCATTCACTCAGTAAACCAGTAAGTATCCCCTTGCATAATTTACGAATATCAGCGCTTTAAGGGCAGTGAGAGACTGTGTAAAGTGATTGGGAAAGCAGTGGGTCCCCTGTGTAGGAATGCACTCATGATAAACTCTAGCTTTATTAAAGCATCATCCTTATCTTCACCATTAGTAGGAGTCAATGATACTCTGTAAGGGTATAGATGTTCTTTTCACCCCCCGAGGGTACATTAGCGCATGTGTTATAATTTGAGAAGATAAAGCGCAAAATGGAAATGATCGTTATAATGGAAAACTTATGAATTGTAATTGAGACAACTTTTCTCATCGATGCATCCGCACTTCTGACAAATGATGCACAGTCATTCATACAGTTTACTCCATAATAGAAATGTGGTGCTTGTCATCATTTTTATTAATGAATTAAAAGATGAATTAAATGTATTTCGATAATTGTGTTATTGTGGGCTATCAGAACAATTTGTAAATATGACCTATTTTCTTTTATGGATCCTTTATTTGTATTCATTATTTATTTTTATGTTATGTTGTCCTTCAGAATGCAAACGAGTTGAGACTAAATCATGCTGTCTGCAGCCAAAAAATGCACGCCACTTTGCCTCAATTTCTTCATGACGTCATTAATCAGCAATCAATTCCACACAATCGACCACGTTTTCCATTAATTAATTCTAGTGCTCATCTGTTTGTCTGCCATCTCCAGGCAGAATGGGAGAGGGAAAAAAATAGGGTAGCGTAAGGCATGTGCTACAATGAAGACTGAAGTATGAATTACACACTGTGACGTATGGGATAAATGGTTCTGCACTTCCCATACATCTTCATTATGGGCCCCGCTTATTGAATTAGTGGTTTAAAAGCAACGGCAAGTAAGTACTCCATTTAAAAACATTCCATTGAGAGACAGATTTATCACCTAGTGATAGATTAGATTTTCTCATATTCTCTTCTCCCACTACGACTTTTGGTCGGCAATAACTGTCTAGTAAAGTCCTTTAGATTAATATGTGAGGAATATTTCAACCACCTTTTCTTTATCTCCGTTACCCACTGTAAACATTGGGTGTGGGTGTGTGTATTTTCACAGCGCAAATAGAGACTGTAAAGGGTGAGTAACAAGTGTCTGGATTATTGAAGGCTAAAACAATTTCAAAAGGAATTCAATCCCAACATTTTCTTTACAAAAATATATTGTATGCACCCCCACTCGTCTAAACATGGCATTCTGAATAATATTGCGTTTGTGGAATAGAACTAATCCACAGTTGACCCAAGTCCGACATAGTTCAATCGTACGCCCTAAGGCTTGTTGATAAAAATGATTTTGTTCCCCAACGTTAATATGGAGTGTAATCATAGTTAAATCTGAATTCAACCCAAGTGCAACGTGTATGTATATTCATCTGATGTCCCTGTGTTTGTTTACTTGCCCGCAGAGTTAATAAATTCTACCACTTTTTTAAAAGCTACATTAGAAAAGGAGACATGTGAATATATTGATATGCCGTGCCAGTCATTCTGCTGCAGACTGTTTATTGAGAAGAGGCAGCAAGAGCAGCCATCCAATTATCCCTAGCTTCGAACATGCCAAAACAGGAATAAGACTTGAAAGGCCTGTCAGCGGATCAGGTATGAAGAATAGCCACAGTGGATTTAAAAATGGGAGGTTGCGGGGGAGCGTGAAAGGTAGATGAGACAAGACTCGTTCTGTGATCAACGAAATTCCACGCAATTGTTTGTGCTATATCGGCAATTCACTTTATGTTTATGTATTCGTCATATTAATGGCATCCTAAACAATTGATATTCATGCCACCCTCAGATGAACGCAACTCGGTGGGAATTGTTGGTTGAGGTCATATCCAACCCAGATGTCGCAACTGCTTGGAATTAATGCAGATTAACACGACACATGCCGAATACTAATCCCACCCCACTGCTGATGGCCAGACATTTAATTGCTGTAAAAAAAAAAAAAGGAAGAAAAAGTGAAAAGTTAAGAAAAAAAAAGGTAATCTTTAATTTCATATTTATCATAATAGCCTGTGGCAGTAAAAAGGAAGGGGGAGAAAACGGAAACACTATATTTCCCGCCCTTTGCCCTCGTTAGAACTCTCTCGGCTGCTCCTGCATCTCCTGATTATGAACAGAGGCTACCTTGGCGTGCAACTTCATTAAAATCTATTTAAATCAACTTCAACTGAAATGTGCTCCTTCCAGCGTGTGCGAACAGAAGTCTCTGGGAACATCATTAGAGAGTGGGAATGTGTGTGTGTGTGTGTGTGTGTGGTACTTCCTCTAAGTTTGGATAACAAGCTCCTTCACCAGTGTCAACACCCCCAACCAATTGCGTCCGTGTTGCTATAATGTGCCTGACAGGCTGACGACTGTTTTGCCTTTGCCTTGATTCACTTGTTTTGCTCCTGAGTTCAGCAGGCATGTTCTCACTACAAAGTGGGTGCCCTGAAGGTAGACCCACCGTCTGGGTCTTGGTAAATACACCGAGGCCTACAAACGGCACTACAGAGCCTTGTCTGCTAAACCTTCCCCATTAACAGTGGGGGGGTGGGCAAGTCCTTCTAAACTTTGCTCAACCTCCGCACTTTCTCTAAACATGTGTACCTTTTGCCGCGAAACGATACTTCAGATGCGATCGCGCCTCATTTGAGATCACACTGATGCAGAACAGCAGTGTTTTCTCAGGCACTAACTCAAAGTCCAATGCGGTTTGACTGCAGGCTAAATGTGCGCTGGAGGAAGTGCTTGAAAATTAATGTGTCAGAGGTCTTTGATGCACAAAATATATGCGGCGTATATTTTGGTTGTGCTGAGGATGAGGACGTTGTTATGTCGTCATGATGTCTGTCTTGTTAGCGTCACCTAAATATACGTGATTGGTAGGGCTGCAACCAGCCAATTAATGCAAAGAGATATGTAAATTAAGTTAATTAAAGAGCCTAACTTGTCCATAGGTGTGACAAAGTCCGCCACACACCGAGCGACACGACCGAACGTGACTGTATTTGAGAATTGTGAACATGTTTCAGTGGCGAGTCACACCTGCCGATTGACCCAATTATTATTACCGGTATGTGTAAATAAAATTTTGAGGCACCACATATTTTATTGATCCACAAACAACATGCCAAGGATTGTAGCTCTAGGCTGTTGGCAATGATCGCCTCGTTCATTGACTACGCTTGTGCTTTTTGGCAACAGAGGCTCGCCACGCTTCGCTTTTTAGACACAGGATTTTTTTTTTTTTTATCACATACATAGAAGTAAACATTGCTCTTATGTTACCTCATATTACTATATATTAAGAAGATGATCATTTAATATTTGTTTTTTTGTAGATCTTTGCTGGTGCACCTGGAAAATGGCTACTTTGGAAGGGGTTTTGACCAGTTTTGCCCTCAACTGCACCACTACAACGTATTTGTGGATAACATTTACGATGCCCAAAAAGTGCTCTGGGTAAGGCCCATTTTCAAGGTCATTCTAAAAGGAACTACTGTTACTACTTTCATCAAGCACAACAGCTTGCGGTCAAGTTCTATTGTCCCCGAATTTTGAAGGAAATTTGCAAGGAATTCCGAACCCCTTCGAAACCCGAGTAGACACACTCCTTAGAAAAGCAAACTCAAATCACACATGTCCAAAAATGTTGCTAGAACTGGGTGACAGCTTCAACTGCACTTGCCAAGGCAGGTTTATTTCCATGACTGACATGAGTGACAAGTTTAAGGCTTCATGTCACCCAAATGTTGACTTATACTCATGCTGACATGATGTGCAGATGCATATTTAATGACTCCACGAGCACCACCCTTCCTACCGCGCACTCAACACCTTCTCTGGGCCATGCTGCCCAGGCATAATGAGTAACAAGAGGGGGATTTGGGAGTTTGTTAGTGGGAGTATGACATGAGTTTCAGGGGCCGTCACTGTTATGTCCATCATCGGATGCGCAAGCTGAATGCAGATATTACTTGGTGGGAAGAAAATGGGTTACGAACTCACTCGGTCTCTAAGCATGATGTGTTTCCTTGGGTAATGTCATAACCAATATGGCGTATGACGTATGTAGTGGAGGCAGAGCGCACTGCCTATGCTGTTTCTTTCAATCACCTTGTCAGTGGCTATTTTATATGACAAATTAATATAATTCCTGTTGGAGGACCTTTCACATGAAAAGCTGCTGTGCCGCTTGTTTAGTTCAAGGAAGATGAATAAAGACATGTTATGGAATTGGATTGAGTGGCAATACAAAATACAGCCTTGAAAGCAACATTTCCTCTTCGCTGCAGCTGTGTCTAATTGGTCTTTTATGATAAATTGTATTCCTTTGTTGATCCAGGTCCAGCTGAAGAAAAACAAGGCCTTCAGACGCTTTAAGAAACTTCAGGAAGGCCGGCCTGAGTTTAACAACCACAAGCTGGAGGACTTGCTTCAACTTCCCATCAAGCGGATTGATCAGTAAGCTTTTCCAAATGCTGATTGATTGAAGAAACTAAAACATAATTTTTTTTTGCTTTGTTCTAATTAGGGTTTTTTTTGTGTGAAGATTAATTAATCACAGAATTGCAGAAAAAATGTTAGGGTAATACTAAATTAGTGCTGCTAACTTGACACGTTACCAAATTTCTAACTTCGGTCATCAAGCACGAACGCTGTTCTCGTAACTGGATAATAATTTTGGTAAAGAATAAATTAGTAAGGATATTTTTAACAATTAATATGTGGCTTAGCATAGCATATAGCTTGCAAATTTAAATGTAATACCCCGTTCCCTAGGATCTTTCAGAGAAATTGAGTATAATCAATCAATGATAACATTCTTTTGGAGTTTTTTAGAAAAAAGTTTTATACAATTTCCCTTTGAATAATGGTGTTATACTAATCTCCGACAATAAGAAACATCTGCAAAGTAAAAAGCAGATGGTGTCAAATAATACACTGACACCAACTGAAATGATACTTGCGTAGTAAGCATTAACTGTAACTATTATTATAAATCGGAACAGCAGCCCACACATCCCCCTCCTATTCCCCTTCCACTTCCACATGCTTACACTTGCAATAACAATATTATTTTTACATTATGTAAAGTACATCAGTGCTTTCTCAAAGGTATTGTTGTCCCAATACGCTGTGAATAAACAGTTCCGCACTAACATATTTTTACAACAAACAATGGTGTTTGTCTCCCATCACAAAATGTTTCTACAACATCAGTCTTTTTTTTTTTTTTAAACCTGTTTCTTAAAAGCTAATGAAATGTGCTACGATCACATTCCACCACTTCCCTAAAGAGTCACAGATTTCACGCGTGAGTTGTTTTTGCTTTTTTATTGTTTTCCTTTCATAATTTTTTTGCCGCGATCATCACATTGATGACAGATATAATTATTACTATTGTATGTACTCCATCCGTCCAGAAACTGTCAACATATCGTTTAAGTACCGGTTTGTGTTAGCTGTAATTTCATGCGGTCCTGATCTTGCTTGTTAATTAGTGGAACAAGAAAAGAAATCATCTGAAATGTGCTTTCCAATGCAGCGCATTTCGTGACACTGGTTTATCAAGCCGCTTGTTTGCGTCTTAATTAGGTATTTTCCATGCTCATCATCATTCCAGATGTACTATCAAGCCCTTGAAATGTTGTATCCATCTAACTTGCGGACGAGTTGCTGTGAGATAAGCTCACATCCGAAAGTTTATTTGGACATTGAAAAACGGAATTGGCTAGGTCATTGGAGGGGGGATAAAAATTAGTAAATTATGCAACATTTAAATATCATTTATACTTTTCCTAATTATGTCTTATTTATTTAAAATTTGAGAGGCTATATGTGCTGGAGTTAAAACGTCTACACACCCCTCTTAAAAGCAAAGATTTTGTAATATAAAAATATATAAGACCAAGATAATTTCAAAATGTTTTCCACCATTTATGTGGCCCTTTAACCTGTACAAAAAATAAAATAAATTCTTCATATTTTCGTGAGGGGGACATAAATATCAACTGAGATGATGTGCTTGCACAAGTGTACACACCCTCAGAACTGGGATGTGGCTGTGTTAAGACTCTGCCAATCACATTCAAACATCAGTTGAGCACACACCTGCTACCAGAGGGTGTGTACACTTGTGCAACCAATTTATTATAGATACTTTAACTTCACCTTTCAAAAAGATTTTTGAGTTGTACTGGTTGCAGATCACAATAATAGTGAAAATTAGTTTTGACTCAAAACCAAACATTTGACACCACTAAAACCTGACATTTGAACACTGATGTTTAGACTAGACTTTTTATATCCATAAAATGTATCAATTAATTTTAATATCATGGGACTCTTGGTAATCTAAACCCTCGTGTCAATGCGTTGCTTTGATGACACTGTGGAATCGTGTCATTTTGACTCGCTACTCATTGTTACAAGCTGAGAGGAACATAAACAGAATCAGTCTCAGTTCACAATAGGGAGCCATTACCTACACATAATAATGTCCTCATTTGGACATGTCTGCTTAAACGTTTGATGTACTGCGTACATTTAAATCCTCGTTGCTATTGCGGCCTAATAATTTGCTTATTTTGTGGTAATATATTTTTTTATATGACTGTAATAAAGAGACAATGTTGTACAGAACATAACAAGGCAATTGTTTACAATTACTTGGACAAGGTGTACAAGAATAACCTTGTATAATGAGCCACATGTTGCATCAGAGAAGACAAAGACACATGCAGTTGTCTGTTTTGGTAAATTTCCATTACAGTTTGTGTGTGGCTTTATAAATATACTGCTGTAAAACATTCAGTCACAGTCCCTATGATATACAATTATCTGTGCCTTTGGCACATAATCAGTCTCCAGCGCAACCTCGTGTCGCTCAGGGTTTCCTTGTCCACTTCCCGTCATTATCATTGATTCGTCTGTCGTTCTGTGCGGAACTCAGGAGACTCGTGGGACGTGTCTAATTCTATGATGTTTTTAAGTAGCATGGAGATAATCATTGCTGGCTGGCCTGGCACCTTACCTTTCCTCACTTTGGCTCTGTCGCGGCAAACGGCAAGAAAATTGTTGTCCCGTATCGCCATTTAAGGATGATGGATGGCGAGCAAAGCCCGGGGTGTGGATACTTATGTTGCTGCTCGGGGACGACTAAAATAATTGCCTTTATTAAGTGGCGTTCACGAGAGCCGACTGGAGTAGTCATCTGTCTCCTCTCTGCTGAGTTCACCATTATGACAGTGATGGGGTCTCAAATAGATTGTGGTGCTGAATAACAACCCCTCTCTGCTTGTATCGGGCCACATTTATGTCAATAATAGAGTTTTAGCTCTTATAGAGAAGCCAGCAGGCCTTGGGATATGTGTACTCTAAACCAAGCACAATTTAGCATAACAAGGCATTGGCCCAGAGGTAGGTTTTCTTCAGAGGAGGAATATGTTCTATGTAAAAGGCATACAAAGTCAGAGGTCGTCGGGTCATTGTCATTCTTGCTAACCATTGTGAACTGTCTAGTTGGGTTTTGTACTTGGCTGCCATACTTGAATTCATCTTTCATTTGACAAGGTGGGCTTTCAAGTTAGCTGCTTTTGTGTGCTCGGGCATTTATTCTGTCATCCCCTCACAGCCTGGCACATTAAGGCTCCTCCAGACAAGGACAAACTTTTGATTCATTTCTTTTGAAACATTTTCTGAAAGATGTGGTCTGCAGGTACATCGCTGTTATTTTATTATTAGTTTTTTCACAGTAATTTGCTATATATTGTCTGTCTGACCCTGTACTTCATTGTTAGCAATGAAGCAAGGCTGGCAATAAAATCAGTTGCTTCATTTGGGTAATTCCATTTACAACCAAAATTGCAGAGTTACGACTGGATTTCCCAATGAGCGGGTCGTTTTCCACTGCAGGTTTAATTATTTTTCATTGTAACTAAACTGATTTCAAGCTAACCCTCCCGCTCCCACCCCTGGTCTGATCTCATATGATATGATCATTTTCACCAATAACCAATCATCTGAACATTACGTGATCATCCCAGGTATCCAGTCACATAATCAGATCAAGACAATATTTTTTTTTGTGTACCAGTGTGAACATCTCTGCATATTACAGTATTTAGAGCTACAACATTCGGAAGTTGCATGAATAGGTAGAGGTATGCATTCTTCGGATGCTCTTGTTTACAAATTGGAACCTCTGGGAAGCTAATTATAAAGATGTTTATGTTATTAAATTGATGTGTGCATACATAATTCACATTACGACGCAGTCAGCAGCTCATGCTATCGTGGTGGTAGGTGCATCAAGCCACCAGCTCGTACATTCTATAGGAAATATCTGAGCTGTTGGGAATCTGTTATTGTCTCATTATCTCTCTTTGCTGTGGTGCTAATGAGTGGGACAGGGCAGCTTAACAAGTAAGTGTCATTTACATTATTTGAAATCGGCTGTAATAATGCTCATTAGAGTGGTTCCTTTGTTACACTTGTGCTGTAATTAGAATTTCATCTCAACTCCTTGGAAAAAAAAAAGAAAGAAAAGAAACGAGGGCACCCATTGCTAATAATGTCTGTAATGCATTTGTTACTACAAGATGATACAAGGGGAAAAGGAACTGGAATTATTTCTTCTTTTTAAGTGCGTCTTAATTGATGTTGGCTTAATTAGAGCTTGTTAGGCATTCATTTCATTTCTAATCAGTAACTGAGTACATGCACAATGCACTCCTTCTCTTCTTCAGCAAATCCTCCCACCACCTCCACCCACACACTTACCATTGTGTCAAGGCCTAACAAAATAAATGTGTGTTTACATGCTAGCGTTGAAAGCAACCTTACAACCACTTCGTATCACAGATGGAAAATGATCAATATTACTGCAGCTTATTGAGTCCCTTAGTTGTGAAAATTGTTAAAATGCTATGTTTGTCTGGTGGATCACGATGGGCTATTCTATTTATGTTATTACTCGTACCTGGACTCTGGCCCAAAATCAGCACTGGCTATTTTCGTTCACTGTTAATGAGCGAATGCCGAATCAACTCGAATCGGTTACTTATTGTACTTTTACTGAAAACGCTTCATAGTCTAAAATGGAAAAATCCACGTCTAAAATTGAAAAATCCCAAAATCAAAATTGGGGGTGTCAAAATGAGTACGTTAATTTCAATTTCCTTTAATGCCCAGTCGCAACGCAGCGGACAAGCCCACGTCAAAATGTTGCAGTAATAGATTTAATAATAATGCATATATTTGTGGAGACTGGGGTCAAGTTGTATTTTACAATTTTCACAAGTTACTTCATGTTAAAGATTAGATAGCTCTTAATATGAAAAGAAAAAAGCAATAAGCTGTCACTGTCTTACAGATGCGATTATGCTATCTAGTGGCAGAAAAATGACCAACACAAATCAATATCACACTCGTTTTTTCTTTTTAATTTTAACAAAATGTTATGAATTATTATGAAATTACTATCAATGACTAAAAGATGCAGCCATATTTCTATTGGTTTATAATTTTTCCACTTTTATGTTAACAAGAGTATGAAAACTTAAAAAATATATGTTATTGTACATTTAAAACATATAAAATTTGAGATCAGTTGCGAGTTAACTATTGAAGTCATGAGATAAATTACGAATAAAAATGTTTAATCGTCTGACACCCCTAATCAAAATCTAAAATGGTAAATTGAGAGCACTTGTATAGCTTATAGAGTTTGTGAAGATACATTCAGACACTGCGCGTTAGACCAGCCTAATTCCTAATTCCTTATTGTTCACTATCCATACAGGTGGAGCAACCTTTCTTTCTGAATGAGAAGTGTTCCCAATGCATTTTTGGTGAAGAAAAAAAATGAACAAGTGGTGCCACTTGATAAATGCATTTACCTTACCTTACGATTGCCAAATTTCCACAAGGCCATACAGTTTGGTTTGTATGAAGCACATAACTCACCATTGAATTTAGCACAGAACAAAACATCTTTAAATCTTCCTTTTGGCTTTTTCCCCCTTCAAATTGTGCTTGTTTACCTCCCGATTTGTAGCACACAGGTTAAGAAAAAAAAAACAGCTTTTTATTTTAAACATTTATTTTAGACAGCTGGGGATAGTTTTTATCTTTGTGTGAAAAAATGCTGAAAGGAAAAAAAAAAAGGTGAGATTTGTAATAATAAACAGGTTTTACATTTACAATTGTCAGCCTAGACTCTTTTCAGACAAGCAGATCATGGAAGTAAAATCACTCACTTGGCTTATACCAACCAATTGACGGGTTTCAACGGTGTGTAAAGTGGGTGGTCTTTTTGCCAGCTTAATGATCTCACTAAGTGGCACCACCATGTCTCTGCAACTCAGACTACACAAAAAGGACTGTAGAGTCAGGCACTGGGAAATAAAAATCAATCAGTGCATTCCAAGGTTAAGTCATTTCGGTGGAGGGGGGGGGGGGGGGGAGGCAAAGATATCATAACATGCCTACGTCAACTCAATATACACACGTTTCATAGAAAATCTATAATAAATTAGTAATAAGATGCACGAATGGATTTTGTTTTTGCGCTGTAAAAAATATATATTCTGTTGAAGCTGATGCAAGTGAATGCTGGAAGGATGATATCAAGATATCACATACATAAATTGTGTTTTGCTAATCTATATAACCTCAGCTTCACTTTTTGAATTGAACTACTAAACAGATGTAATACTGCACTAATAAAAGTTTTAGTTGAGTGAATTTAATTTTGGATAGTTTTGAAGGTATAAAATAAATAATTGGTCACACTTCTACAGATAATCTTTTTCGATGGCTTTTAGATGCAGGGAGATTTTTATTGATATTCTAGATACAGGACATACACTAACCTGATTTATTCATTCAATGAATGTCTGTGTTCTTAGGTATAAACATTTACTGCAAGAGATGACTGCCAACACAAATCCAGATAACCCGGAGTTTCAACAGCTTTCACGTAAGTGCCTTTCACAATTGTGCTCCTGTCTCCGTAATCTTTTTTTTCCCTCGCTGCGTGTCAGGGTCAATTTTTTTTATTGTTAAGTGATGAATACTGCACTCTCCATCCCGCCCTCAAGTGGGTTGTGCCAAGGTTTGCACTGACACGTTTCCATGTAATTTCATGATTTAGATGCTGCATGTATAGCTGCTGTGTTAAATGGTGCACTTTAAAATCCAGGTCACCAATAGGGATGGACAGAATGAATCGTTCAGTCTCATCTGGAGGCGTAATACAATGGCACATAATTGTCACGGGTTGGCGGTGGGATGAGAGATTGTGGACCAAAATGTTGCTTCATTTATTGTTTTTATCTTATGTCATAAGCATCCCATACAGTTCAGTAGTTCACCATATAATTTCATGCAGAGAGATAGCCAGCGGCAAACTGTCACGTGTGCTGTGTTGCGTGAAGTTATGCCGAATATTTATGAATGAAGAAAGCTATCTAGTTTTATACTCGAGTAAATTGTGTTTTACCATTCACGGTCTGTTTCCAAATTGGTCGCTATTGTAGAGTGACGTCACATGTAGTCCGTCGGGGTACTTTCTTTTTTCCGACTTCCCAAGTGGAATTTCCGAGTTCAAGGGGGCGTTCCCGTACACACTTCCTGGTTTGAACTCGGAAAAGTCCGACTTCCGACCATCCTCGAATGCAGCATAAATACGCCCAAACTGATTGACTCAACAAGACACACCTGGGTGAGACACAAGTGACTGAGGACACACATTGGTCAACACACGGGGAAGGGAAGACCCACACACAGGTAGAGGTGGTTAAATCAACAAAACCCCAACCCCACAGAACCAAAACATAACACATAATGCTACTCAATAAATGTTTCATAATACTGTAATCGTTTTCTGTTAACTAATTCATCTGTAAAACATGCAAAAGAGCCCGTATTCACATTTCAGTGTATGTGTTGCCTAAAAAATGAGAATTAATAAGAAATACTAATTAAATTGCACATTAAATAAGAGACGTATTGAATAAATGCACTTATTGGTGAAAATGATCATGGTAAAAAGCACCTTTTGTAAAGAAAAATATAAATTATAAAGCCGCAAAACACCTGAGTAAAACAATAACAAAAGTCACATTTCTGTTTTAGTAGTAGTCTAATCAAAGTAGCGAATCTCTTGCACACACAATTTGGCTTCTAGTCATTGTTAAAAAAAAAAAAAGCAGCACGTAAACAAAGTTGAAAAAACTGCTGCTAGTGGGTAAGTAAAAAGCACCTTTTGATGAGTAAAGATCACAATTTTGTAGCAACCATTGTGGGTAGGAGGCGGGTTATATAGTTTCCCATGATCTGGACGGGCCTTGAATGCAACAGACTTTTTTTTGTGTGCTAACGTTAGCGTGTTGTTTTCTTGCATGGTTCGCCTGAACATTTCACAAACGCTACAATATGACACGCCTCGACCAGAGGTCGCTTGTTGTTGCAAAAAACTGCACAATTTTATTAATTTTTTGCTCCACTATTTCTGTGCAATCTGCGTACATGCAAGGAATGGCGGTGTTGGGGGGGTAAAAACAACTTAAGACTTAGCAGCTCGTAACACAGATCCAATGTCACAGGGTGTGATTTTGGTGAACGCTTGTGTGACGCTCTGCTGTTTTGGAGGCCTGAGCTGTTGTCTCTGCTTTGGAGTTTTGGGCTTCACTATTTAGCTCTCATGGTGTGGCGCTGCCGTTTCAGGTGGCTGAACACGTTTGTAGTTTTTTTTAATGAAATTACAAGTGTTGCCGTAACTTGTCTTCACGCGCTCCTTTGTAATCTGGCGTGAAGCCAAAACAGTTCCATATTATGGACAACAAATTTCTCTTCGGAACAACCTCGCTTTCAGCCTCCTCCACCACAAGCCCGGTTGTTTTTTTTGGGGGGGGAAGACGCGGGGCGGGGGCAAAGTGTGTGGGCGCTACAGTTGACCACTGATTGGCCGTCATAGGTCACGCACACGCACTCCAGAGACAGTGGCTGAGGGTCAGCAGATACATCGCTGTCCTTCAGTTATTGGCAGAAAATGAGCTGATGGTCAAATTGTGCTGAAATGCTTTGAGACAATTTTACAGAAATGACAGATCTTGAGCCGCGCATTTCTTCTAACGATTTAATCGTCATATCGCCCACCCCTAACGATACTGTGCAAAAAGCCGGAAGGTTTCATTCACATGGGAGGGCATTGTGAGAGAAAAAATAATCAGTATGCATTGTTTACGTTTTTATGTCCCGCCCCCGTAAAGAGGTTTCCAATTGCCTTTCGGGATAATGACTGCCGCCGATGGTATGGAGAGGAATTACTTCTGCACTGAAGGTACGTAATAGTCGGTGCGGTGTATATTAACGTCATTTTTCTACGCGACGTGCCGACGTCTGGGCCGACGCCACATGGGGTAAGCGTCGGTCACATTTGGCCAACGTCGGATTGGTGTATATAGGCCTTTACAAGTCACCGCGTAAGTGCATTTGTTCCACAGTAATCAAACAAAGAAACCCCACTGAAAACTTTTCATTGCACCAATCAGTCACCAGACAGTCATTCTAAAAGAAAGCCCTCATTATCTTCATTTGGCGAACAAAGACTGCGTTAGCATTCCCTTTCATTCCTCATTTGCTGTTATTGTCACAGCAACGCTTTGGCCAGTGGAGAAATGAAAGCGAGGCAAAGCTCAATGTGAGTGCAAGTTCTGGTTTGATGTGGATTTTGACATAATTAATTGGGAGTGGATCAGAGGCTATTAAGCAGGCCCGATATTAATAAATAAAGTCCTCCAACATCAACACAAATCCCGATAATGACTCATTTCAGTCGTCAAATAAACAGCGAAGTCGACTGAAGTGCGAATATACACAAGGAATTATTTATGTGTATCAATTAAAATCTCATTGCTGATGTGCTGCCTTTGCTTACAAATTAAAACAGCCCGTGACTGTAAGATGAAGGTACATATCTGAAAGTGCTCCACCATCGCCTCTTCCTCTTCTCATTAGTGATCTGTTTTTAAACTCTGCTGCTTTTTCTTATGGGGGTCGGGTGTGTTTGTGCGTGGGGAGGGGAGGAGGACCTTTCCATCGTCAGCCCAATTGTATTGCAAAGGGATTTATTTTTAAAAGATATTTCTGACAAATCACATTGTATCTGATTAAAGAAACGAGCTCATGCGGTACATTCCAAGAACTTTGTTGTTGTTGTTGTTATTTTCTCTTGTGTTGCTCCGTGTCGTTCTCCCCTGAAGCTTCTCTTTTCTGCGTTGCTTTGCATTCCAGCTCGATTTAATTGTTATAATTGCAGCACTTTGGGAGTTTTTATTTGCCTGCTTACAATATGACATACCGACGAACAACTCAAGTGCGGTAACAAGGTACGACCCGAGAAGTGATGCTGAGACTTTGTCGTAAAAGTTTTTTCAGCTCTTGTCCTATGGTCAAACACTGTCTATATAGTAAATAAGTGGAATAAGCGCTCCAAGAATTGCAAGATTCCTTCAGCGTGTCTAATGGGCTGGATGTATTATTAATGCCTCGGCCAGATCTCATGTCAAGAATACGGTAATTAGAAGTTGTTGTTTTTCCGAGGCAGCCGACGTAAAAATATTCCAAGCACGCATAACAAAGGGGAAAAGTCTACACGGATGCCTTGTTTGGTTTACATTGTAATTGTTGTGAAGTTAAGCGAGCCAATTAGGCGGTGATTATTTTAGTAGAGGCACGTCGCCGAGAGGCTCGTTTTCATCCAGACTTTCATTCCTCGGAACAAAAGTTGAAATGTTGCCCTTGAAATTAGGATTCAGCCGTGCGTTTGTTACATCGAATGTGTTAATGCTGTTGCTCTAAATGTTTACAGCTATTATCGGGGCTGCGTTGCAGTAATTTCATGGCTTTGTCCTTTTTGATGTATTATTCTTGGTGCAAAGATTTGTTGCTTTTGTTGTAAAAATGAAAAACAGTGGCTTGCAATATTTGAAAGCACATAGGATTAAACTTATTACGAGGACATTTCCACAAACTGGAAAAGCAGGGTGAAGACATGCTGACAATTGGGCCTTTTCATCAAGATGGTAAATGGTCTGCTTTTATATAGCGCTTTATCTTCACCATATGGTGCCCAAAACGCTTTACAATGCCTCACATTCATCCATTCACACACACATTCACACACCAATGGTCGATTGCTGCCATGCAGGACGCTGCCATGTCCACTGGGAGCAAATCAGGGTTCAGTGTCTTGCTCAAGGACACTTGGACATGGTCACCAGGGGTGAAGATCAAACCCACAACCTCACGGATGGGAGACGACCAATCTACCACTGAGCCATGCTCACCAAAGCCCCGAGTATCAATGTCTTTCAAAGAGCTGCCCGATGTTCTAGGAAATGGTCGAGGCTGAAAATCGTAAATGTTAAATGGTAATCTGTGCAATATTATATATTTGCTTGCGCATGTTGAGCCGTGCCCGTCCTTACTCTCTCACTGTCAAGAAACGAAGAAACCCCTCGCTCTCACAGTTCTTCAAATAAGAAGCAACACATGCGTGCTTCAAGATGTTATTTGTCACCAGTGAAAGTTTACTTGAAATATGACACATAAAACAAAGAAGATTACAACATTCATTGTACAATATATATATATATATATATATACATACATACATACCAGATAATTTCACGTAACATCAGAATGTAAGGTCTGCTCCCTTAATGCTAACATATCATGAGACGTAAACAGGCTTCTTATACTTTCTTCAAATATTTTTGATTGAGCCTGTTTCGCCCATGCCCAGTGGTCACATATCGTGAATGGGTGGTCTTAAATTTGATTGAAGTGGTCTAAAATAAGGTCTTTAAAAGTCTTTGCCTTTTCTGCTTATGATCCAACTGGAAAACGGATGTTTCTGCTGCTTCTTTTCCTCCATCCCGTGTGGACTTTATAGTTTAAGTAAAGTCTTCCACACGCAGACGATTGAAGCACTATGTGTGTGTTTTTTTTTGCCACAGGGGCGGTGGCTGCAGTGGAAGAGCTGCACCAGCGTATCCAGAACAATACCCGGCGCCAGGAGAACCACCTGCAGCTGTGCCGGGTGCAGAAACTGCTGAAGGGGCGAAAGACGAAGGTGTTGGCTGCAGGTTAGGCAGCCTCTGATCACTTATTCTTTTCATCTCGTTCAAGCGGCACCTCAAACTACCCCTCTCCGCATCTATTGCTGTGTCCTGCGGGACTTGGGAGGGGTGCAAGCGTAGATACAGAAAAGGGAAATTCGCTTAATAAAGATGAATTGTGTACAGTAGGGAAGTCTTTTTATAGCTGATAATCAGTGCAACTTTCTCGGTCCGACGTGGTTTGAATGCTTTTCCTTTTCGCTCAACTTCCCTCTTGCTTAATTATTTCCCCTCTTCCGTTGTGGTTCCCTCTCTACTTGTGGAGCGGTGGCCCTTTTCTTCCCGCCTCCTGTTGTTGGTCCCCGGGGACTCCGTCCTCCTTGTTGCTCCGCTCGCCCTGCCAATCTCCCCCGGGACCAATTAGAGCCAAGTCTCATCTTGCGGACTCACTGATAAAAAGGCAGCCAAAGTGTGTGTGTTTTCTAGATATGGGTAATGCATGTATGCGCCAAGCCGTGTGTGTGTGGGGGGGGGGGGGGGGGGGGTGAGGGGTGAGTTTGTTTTATTGGTATTACTGTTTTTTTTTTCTCTGTTTGTGCTGGTGCAAGCGTGCAATAGCAGCGGCATTTCTCTAATGCCGATGTGGGAAGTTTCAAAAGCTCCTTTCATTCAAGTTCTCAGACCCCTCACAACTCCACCGCCTTTCCAGCCAATAAACCCCCAGTCCCACCAGGCCAACTTCAGAGCAGCCGCGGCCTCACACCGACCCATTTTGCTTCCCACCGCAACAGCATCGCCATCTTATGTAGGGGGAGGGGGTGGGGGGAAGCAAACCTCTGCCTTTTACAGATGAGATGCATCAGGCCCCTCAAACATATTAAGTAGCTCTGTAGGAGATTTGTGTGTGTGTGCGTGTGTGTGTTTAGCCACAGTGAGACACAAAGCCTGAATCAATGGGACATCGATACAGGAGACAGACATCCCATTTTCCTCGGAGACTACCGATTTATGTCTGCCTCCTGGTCCTTTCAATTTACAACAAAGATATTTCACATTTGTCATTTTATCTCAGGTGTCCCTTGAGAAAATTATTTGTGTGGCATAATAACATCACAGCCGTTTAAATAAAGGCATTGTTTGAAGAGGTGTTGAGAAACATCAAAATATATCAAAATATAACGGACTGTAAGACGCACTTTTTTTTCATAGTTTGGCTGGACCTGCGACTTATACTCAGCTGCGACTTGTATGTACAGTATTAAAATTGGAGCTCGGACTGGCACCCAAAATCCCTGTTCCCGAATCGTGTAGTAGCAGTTCTCCTCAACAAAGATTTATAGCACCAGAAAGCGCAATAACCGACCAAGATTCTATCTTTGGCCACAATTTGGCATGGCATTCTGGTTAAGGTAAACCATTTTAAACTAAAAATATAATAATCTTTTCTGTATCTCGAAACAGATATTTCTTCCAATCAGATCTCATTTACTGCCGTCAACATGTAGTATATTCGGAAATTCACTCTGACGCCCTGACACCGTTCAGAGGACCAAATCCACTAAGAATGCACTGCATCCACTGATATCGCCATTAATGGCTTTTCATTTGAACCCGCAGTTTGCGCTCTCCTAATGTCCTATTCACGAAGGATATTGCAGTAATTATATAACGACACGGCCACAAAGTTTGACAGTTGAATCTGGTTTGCACCTGACTTACCACACATGGCAATGCTGAGATTTGCCCCATGGCAGAATAATATCAATTGAGAGACAGCTGAAATTATCCAAAAGTGAGCTTGGACCGAGGAGGGGCAAAAGCGGGACTGTCAGAAAACAGTGTATGGACATAAGCGTTTTCCTCGTTAAGCGGCATTAAGCTGTAGTGAGCCGAGAGGAATACAGCGTCATTCATTCATTTATTTAATGTCATAAAATACAAATGCAAAGTTATCAAGCAAAATAAAGTGACACAATACCCCCCTCCCCCCCCCCCACCCCCCAGTTGCTCCTGATGCTGCGTCATCAGTATGTGAATTAGTAGTTAAAATATAAAGCGCTTTGAGGGCCTAGTAAGTTGAAAAAGCGCTATATAAATGAAGTACTATCATCACCATCATCCGATGTGCAGATGATGCAGAGAATCGTCATACCATTTGACGTGACCAGTAGTAGTAAAATCTGGCATATAACCAATCTTAAAACTGTGTGAATAGTGTTAGCTCAAAATTCAGCTTGAAATCATATTCCTATAACTGCACTTTAGTAACCAGATGAAAAATAGGCATAGGTTATATTGATACTGTACAGGAGGTAATTTGGCTTTTTAGAACTTGATAAACCAAGTTACTTAAATATATGCCCAGTTAAGGCCAAATCTGACCTGTCCTCATTCTGTCACATCTCTACAGTACAGAAGAACAGGACCCTTTGTAGATGAACCTTTTATTTCCTGCCCCACCTTTCCCTAGCCCCCCACCACGGCCTTGCCCAAAAGACTTTGTAGTGGAGCCGAGGTGCTCTTTGACAAGGAACACTGAAAAGCCTTTACATGGAGAGGAGTGCTCGGCACCTCCTGCTCTTTGAACCCTCTGCTGCCTCAAAGCCCTGCGGATGGTCAGATGCTGGCAGGGAGTCTGAGAAGTACCTGGTCCACTTCTTGCAGTGTTGCCAATTTCTCAGCAACCTTGTCAACATTTTCTGTCAAGGTACAGGTGATTTAAAAAAACAACAACAGTTTGTTGATTTGAATATATGGAATTTAACTTGACGTCTTTGAAGTGCATCCGTTTCAGTACGCTGGACACAAGCAGCTTTCCGATGCTTGAGCAAACATGCAACACATTACTGCTCAAGCATGAATTAGAAGACATGGCATGTTCCGCTATTCCATTACGACGCCTGCACTTGATTTATTTCGAAAACTAACGGCGGCCTTCACAAGCTGCAGAAGAAACGGCACCTGCCAGCATTGCAGTCATTTTCAAGCCGCTGATGTGTAACTTCGCAAGTATAGACTTAGCATGGTTAGTCATCTTTAATTGGATCTTCACTTTTTGTGTACTCGTGACTCATTTCATACAGCTTTGGGAGAAAAAGAAAATAAGAGAGCACTCTTATTAGTTTGTCTGATTTTGCTATTAGTTGAAAAGTTTAGAATAATGACTTTTTTTCAAATTCTATAATCTACTAAATAACTCCTAAATCATCTTCAAATCTTTCTCTATGATTTCTTTCCGTTCTAGCCTCCCCAAAAAGCATGTCTGTGTTTTTAATGAGGAAAACAATACAATATGTAACCTGATGAAAAAAAAACATCATTCAGTTGAATGTGAAGAATTAAAGACTTAATGCATTATGATGTAATACTTAATTTCAATTTGTTTTGCTGGTCCTTCTCTGTTTACTCTTTTTGCTAATTTGATCATATTATGTCCTGTATTAATTACATACCATCAAAGGGAACCTAATTGGCCCTTACAAAGTGATTAATTTGTAACGTTTAAAATAACGGTTGTCAACCACTGCTTCAGCAACTGAGAATCTCCTATCTCCGGGCTGTTTTTCCATGTGACACCCATGGCATTTTAAAAGCAATTTGACCCCTGCACTTCATCTCAACAGGCTTGTCTGTAGCGGAAAATGTCTACGGTGAGCCCGAAAGGCACGGCTCGGGCCACCCAGGCTAGTTGCAATCACAGGTGGCTAACTGGGGTAATTACAAAAAAAAATACCCCGGACCCATGTTTGAATGTTCATCTTTATCTATCCAAATGTCAGCCTGTTGCTTATTAGCTGTGGTCATGGCTCTGCCAATCAAAGAGATGAGCAGCAGCTACACATATATAGGCCTGTACCTCCCGCGGTGCCTGTCTTTAGATTTCATGTCATCTGCTTGGTTTTTATGTCAGCTTGACCTACAGGAGTCTAATTAATTTTGTTGTCAAACTGCTGTCGTTTAATGCAAAAGAGATGGCACTAATTACCGCTTCTCTCCATCTTTCAGTGTATTCCATAATTGCACAATAGACAGAGAATAGCTGAAAAAGGTAAAACAACTTTTATTTAGATTCTCTTGACAGGCGACTGAGCACTTCAGTTATGGAACTACTCAAAAGACACAATACGCACAAAATGAAATATTAAGCATTTATTTTGTTCATTGCAGGAAATTCCTTGCATAGTCGCAGTTTTTTTTTTGTTGTTGAAAATATTCTGTGATTTGCTGGAGAAACTCCCCGATTCACTGTTTTTATGCTGCAGGCCAAAGCAATACAAGTATTGCTATGGTACCATCTTATAGCATCTTAGTACCAAGGAAATACTGTAGAGTATATTGAAGTGAGTTGAGGAGCTTCATGTTGCCATAATTTTGTAGCATCATGTCACTGACTTGCGTAATGCATGCACACATTCTGAATCAAGTCAATTTGTGGAAGAACTCAAACGTGTTAGTTCCCCTTGATCTGGCCAATAGCATAGGTCTTAAACGCAAATATGCCTAATTAAAATTAAGCTGTTCTAATAAACCTAACCACCAGAGGGTGCTGGAACTGCACACATAGATACAACCTCACCTATTTAACAGATGTGCTGCTTTTAATACCGTGACATGATGACTACGATGTTATGCCAATTTAGTATTGCGATATTGCTGTTATTGTTACATCCCATAACAGCAAATTAACATCTATCTTAATGTTCAAGGATTTTTTTAATCACTGGTTAGTCTTTATGAATCATGATAAAACTAGTCCTCAAATATGAGTCAATACATTGACTAAATGTATTCAACACAATGTCACAAGTGCTTAAACAGAATTCACGTCAACAGGTGCGCTGAAGGTTTTTTTTGGGGCACAGTGGGACACAAGCTCACATTGTGGCCCGCGCCGCCTTAGGGCAAAAACATCCACTGACTGTCCAAACTCATCTCACTTGCAACATTTCCTTTTCCTCTGCTACAAAAAGACACATTTACAGACCACTACTCTATCTGTATGTATACATGTAAACATGTAACTTAAAGAAGACAATTTGCATGTGTCTCTTCTGCAGGGAGGTGGTACATCCGTGAAGGCTGGCTGAAGGTGGTCCCTTCCAAAGGAGCAGACGTGAAGCCCAAGATGTTTTTCCTGTTTTCCGACATGCTTCTTCAGGCTAAACGATGCAGTGCCTTGCATCCCACTGACAGTGAGAAGTTTGCAGGCCAGCACGCCTATCCCCTGCGAGAGTGCGCCGTGGAAAAGGTGTTCGGCAACACCAAGGGCAAAGGAGGCCTCCTCAGTGTGAGTTTGGGCCTCATTCCATTTTCTATTGCGCTTGATTATATGATTATGTGCCACGTCACAGCAAATGCAAGTGCTTTTATCTGATTTTATGTCTATTTTATTAAGACATAAGTAATTCATAGCAGTTGAATGCATACTTTACTTATCTCTAAACAAATAACGGGTTCATTTTGCAGTACGTTGCATGTTGGTAATTGGCTGATGTGCCAATCTGTGAGAGCCACAATTGTGACTCATTTCACAGTATTGCTTTTTAAGGTTTTTTTTGTTTGGTTTTTGAGATTTTGTCTATTATCATAATCAATGAGCAAACATTAAAAATGTGGACTGCTACGCCCACCGAACACCGAGCGACCCTTGCACATATAACCAACTCGTTAATGGAAAATGATCGCCTTATTCATAGTGACAGAGACTCTCCACACTTGGCTTTTTATCCAAGGGTACATAAGAAATTTGAAATATAGTTAAGTATTGTAAAACAATAGTGGACAATTTTGAACTAATAATAATAATAGTAATGCATTATATTTAGAGGTGCCTTTCTTGGCACTCAAGGACACCGTACACTAGTACAGTATGTTGAGAGAAAAAAAAAACTGTATACAGTACATTTTCCAATGAATGCAATGTAAAAATGTTGCAGCAGGTGTGGCGACATCTGCTTATTGACTCAAGTAACACATGAGTGAGCCCTAAGCACAAGCGTTATTCCTTTTTGGACGCATGCTACATGTTTGATTCCTCGCTAAAGTCCTTGACAGTTGCCACGGTTTGATGATGTCACATGAAGTTCAACAGACGTTTGGGGTGGCAGTTACTTCCGCCTCCTTTAGTCCCCCTTCAAAGCCGCAAAAGTTCAACTTTTAATGTTTCTCTCCCTTTGGTCTGATCTGTCTCCCAGGTCTCAGTGCAGCTGCCTGCTGACAAATTACGTCTAAATGATGTAGTCGCTGTCATGAAACATTCAACGGAACGAGTCGCGCGTCATTGAGCAAGCAACCAAAGCGTTTATGCGGCAAGTGTTTCCTGCCAATGCTGCGCGGTATCAATATTCATTTCGGTTGATACGCCGTCTCGGAGAGCGCTTTATGTTCCGCTGCTAATGTGCGTCGCTCTGATACATAAGCAACTGTACCGTGCTTTGAATGCGCTACTTGCAGTATTAAATTCCTTTTTATGTGGATTGGCACTGGACTTGAGCATGCAGTAGACCAAACACCACTGGCGATGCTAGGATTTATTTATTTTATTTTTTTATTTTTTTTAGGGGGTATTACTAATAATAAAAAAACCAACAACAACAATTGAAAGTTGTTGTTTTTTATTACTTGGTGTATAGTCACTGATGAACATTTAAGACGTGTAAAAAGACTGCTAAGCAGAATAAGGCTAATTTGACAGTGATAGTGAAGGAAGATGAATGGAATGGAAGACATAAGGTGAGTTGAAAATATTTTTTTTGTGAAGAGACTTGCCTCCCAAGCAGGCAGAGTAATTCATTTCTGCTTGTTCATTGGCTACAGCCATTTTTGCCGTTAACCCAGGACCATGGGACTTAATTTAAGGCAATTAAAAAATATATATATTAAAAAAATAATAATAATTCTAAATATTACAATTTATAATGATAATCTTTTTTACAATTAAGTCATACATTCTTATCTTAATAGCATGGTGATTTTTATTTATTTTTTACAATTTAGGATAACAAAGAAAAACACATCAAATGCACTAATCAAGAGCACATTTGCCTCGATTCAATCTTTGTAGATTACCATGACCAAGATAACTATCTACACAGACATAAAGAGAAAACACAATTTTATAGCAAGCACATTGCTATTTTTATTGATATTGGGACTTAGACAATTATGCTACTGGGCTAGTGATACTGAGATATTTTCAAGATTGAATTAAAATTTTCAAGAAAAACAAATATTTTTGAGGAAAAAATGGATATGTACTATACTTCAATACTTTGCAGATTAAAGATTAAATTATTATTATTATTTTTAAATAATCTAGAGGAGAGAAAAAATATTTTTGAGGGAAAAAAGGTTTTTTTTAGATTAAAATTACCGGTATATATTTTCACAAAAATAATCTGATATTTTAGAGGGAAAAGTCTAATTTTCCAGAATAATGTGTTTTTTTCAGAATTATTCATATTTTGTTAAAGGGGAGAGAGTTACATATTTTCGGGATTTAAGTTGTATATTTTGGTGTATAAAGTATTGTTATTTTTTAGATAAAGTTATACTATACACTTGTAAAAATATGGCTTACTTTAAAAATGTGTAACTTTATATTTTTAAGATGATGACTTTTCAGTTTGGATCCCATACGGTCCTCTTAAAAAGTAAAAACATTGTAATTGATTTTGGTTACACCACAATACTGCATTGATAAGATATGACTTTGCATTTTGTGTTCACTTTGTCAAACAATTTTTAATTTATTCTAACAAATAGGCTCAGCCTGTGTGGAAAAGGACATTTCATAATAAATGTCACTAAACCACAATCTTAATATTAGGCATGGATGGACAAAATCACAATTATTACTCAAAGTCGTTTAACCTTACAAGTGAAAATATATTTTTTTAAATGTAGCTGAAATGAGTGCATGCATTCTTTGGAGTGTGTTAACAGCCAAGCAACGCAGTGATGGCAGTCGACTTGCGAGATAATCTCTCAGTTGCTGGATCAGATTAGTGGCCAGATCCATCTCTTCCGGCCCTCCAGTAAATACATCTTCCTCCAGCCTTGTCGCTGCTTTCCGCCAGCCGGCCCGCACGTTATCTAATGGCAGAAATGGCATTTCATTAGCCTCTTATCCCATCGAGGCCTGAATGCATACTCAATAGCATTACCCGTAATTTCTCATAAGGACACATTATTGATCCCGGCCACTACCTGAGCTAAAAGGGGGAAAAAAAGGTCTGTCAGCACTCCAGGGCCCTCCTCATCCGGTGCCATGAAGAATTAAAGCTAAATTAAATTTGACAGCTGTAAATGCCATGGCAATCTATATGCAAAGTTTGTGAGTCCCAAAAAAAAAAATCACTTTTATTAAAATGTATTGTATTCACCCCCCCTCCATCAGGGTTGTTTGTTTTGCAGCACACCCTTAGTTTTTCCCCTTCAACTTCCTTTTTCTCCCCTCGCTGCTGGAATATTTTCCCACATCCCCGACAGATTCTCTTTGATGTATAAATAATCAAGCGAAATTATGTGCGCTGCGCTCTGTCGTCCTTATTATACAAAGTAATTTCTACCTAAGAGGGTCAGATTTCCTGACAAATCCCTAATTACTGCACTGCAAAAAGAAGAGTAATCTACTTATGCGTGAATCGAGTGCCTCGTCTCACGCACCACTCAATTCAGCCTCTTTAATTAGATAGATGAAGGAACCTTTTTTTTTTATCTTTATCTATTTAATGTATAATAAGAGAACATCCAGCTGTGTTAAAAAAAAAGAAAAAAGAGTTGGATAAGCTTATAAGTTCATTCTAAATACTCATGAAAAGGATCAATATCGCCACCAAACAAACTAGTTCCTACGTCTGAAACGTCTGCAGCTTCAGGTAAATGTAAAAGGTCATTTAATATAGAAAAGGCCTGATTTTGAGCCTGTCTAATAGGTTTGCTCTTAAACTCTTTAAGAATTGTTTGGCAGTTGACTTTCATGCTGTTAGCAATAAATTGATGAACTCAATACTTAAATAATAGATTGATGTCTGATAGATGTGATAAACTGCTATGGAGATGTGAGTTTTCTTGTATGGTCAACAGGCAAGGGTAGTGATATTTACTGTTATGGCCTGCCTCCTACTGTTTATATACTGTTATTACAGTTCTACAGGAGTTTCAATGATGTTTGTGAACCTATGAAAAAAACTGACATTTTTATATACAACAAACCAGTGCAAAATGATCAATCTCTTAGCTTTTACTAATGTTATCAGTAAAGTGTCAGTAAAATTAACATTTTGTTGTATGGAATTCAACCCACATGTTCCGTTTCCTCTTCCAGCTGACTTTTCCCAAAGCCAAACTCCTGCTAATGTCAAGCAACCAGGAGGATTTTAATGATTGGTATGAAAGCCTATCTGCAGCAGTCAGGTATGTACCAGGTGCGACATAATTGCTGAAGAACATTAATGCTGCTTCTGTTCAAAATACAATGTAATACAGGTCACTTTGTGTGTTTTTAAAACATGTACTTGATGGAAAACCCCGTGTTACATAAACAACCGTATTATTCAACACAAACGAACCACCCTCGCATGAGACTAATCAGTAACATTAGCTAGTAGCCTAGCGCTGTTGCAAACTGATGTGACATCACACATGAGCGCTCTAGCACTTTACACCAACGGTATATAGTTGATTCAACTCACCTTTTGGCATTCACACACACATTCTCAACGTGGTGGGGTCACGTTCAGTGAACCATGATATAGCGAGGGAAGACTGTAAAACTAAAACGGTGCAATGTATGCCCAGAACCTGTCTGACTCTCAGACTAGCATTGATCAGCAGGACCTCGGGACGTCCACCCGGCCGCACGTCTCTGGAGGAAGGTCCCTGAACTGAGCATAGGCCAGCTATACTATAAGGACCCCTCCGACCCTGCCGTGCCAGGCCCCTGGTGCTAATTAGTTTATCCCGTTGTCGGGGAGGCTGTCAAAGCGCTCGGACCACCCGGCGGACGAGCCAATCTACAGGCTCTAAACTCCGGGGAGCGTAATTAGCTGTAGCGCAGGACCAAGTGGAGGACGGCCGAGAGGAGCAGAGGTCAGCAGCGCTCACACCACTGGGGAGGTCCGTCGGGTGTGTGCGCGTGTCCACACACGGCTAAATTATTGATTTCCAGAAGACTTCACAATGCTTGACTGACATCCCTGAATCGGAGTCTTTTTTTTCTCCCCTGCCTCTATTATTTTTAATGACAAAATTACCCGGCCATCTTGGAGTCATCTTTATTATCTGACCGCTTTTTTTCACGACATTGTTTTTTTATAGATACATGCTCTTCACACAGCTAGTAGACAGGGGACTTAATTAGTGACTAGATCAATGCGCGGTGGCACTAAATGAAGGATGAGCTCTGCTAAGGCCCGACCACCAGGGATGTGGTGGATGCTAAACACCATTGAACCCTTACTTACCTTTTCATTTGCAGCTATAAGCCTTTCCGCTTCACTTGGTCGCCCTGCTTGTGTGTTCCACATTTTGTTAGCATTAAAAAACATGCAAAGCCAACTCACCATACTAAGTACGATTGTACTGTTTTTGCAGGAAGCTGCAGCCCAGGTCGACTGTTCTCCTTCAGCGAGAGGATCTGAACCAGGACACTCTCGGCTCGGCTCCTGACGGCCACAATTTACCAAGCAGCAGTAACGGCAACAGGAAGAGGAACATGGTAAGGAAAAAAAAAACAGGATTTTACGTTTTACCCATAAGAATGAATAATAACAAAATAACAAAAAAAAATTGTAACAGGTTTTTATTTTTTATTTTTATTTTTTTGAAAAAGAGCACTGTATTTAGTATTTAGTAGTTAAATATTCAACACAAAGGAGCCAACTTCACATGAGGCTCATCAATTAGTACGATTAGCTTGCATGCTAGCAGTAAGTGATGTGACATCTTACAGGTAAATAAATAGAAACAATACAACACCAGCTACTAGTAGCTTTTTACATTGATGTGAATCCATTATTAAAGACCATTGCAGTTACGACCCTTATTTCCTCCGGCCGTATTTAGCGTAATTTTAAGTATGTGCTCCAGTCAAGTTAGTGGAGATTGAATCGTTTTTTAGAACTGACCTGAGCTTTCTCCCCGTCTGTGCAGGTGAACAACGAGCTTGGTGAGCTTGCTCAGAGACCAGCCATTGAGTGGGAAAGTAGCGCCCCCAAAAGGATGAAGCAGTCCACTTCAGAGCACAGGTGCTTTCATCCTTGCATTGTTTCAACCAGTTAGCTGTCAGCATGGTTCAATTCAATCCATCCATTCATTATTATTTTTTTGCCTCATTTAAGCGTTATGCTCTCTATATAACATTGTAAGCCTGTTATTTACTATTTGTTTGCATCCAACAGTTCAGAGGCATCCACGTCAAGCTGTGTTATCCTCTGAGAGATTTCTTTCCCAAATCCGGATGGAATTCCATGTGTGTGCGTGCGTGCAAGTAAGCCTGTGACGACATGGCATCAAAGAGTGACGGTCTGAGAGTTTCACTTCAGACTTTTACGCTCACTCCAAGGCCACCACGTTTTCATTATTTTACGCTTTTTGAACGACTTAAGCTTTGAGTTTCCCTTTTCTTGTGCAATATAAACTACTATCTCATCGCTGCTTTGTAAACCAAATATGATATTATATTGCTGCTTAATTAACAGTTCATTTTAAAAGGACGCGATAGGTCAGTTGCACTCCATTGTTATTGTCACATATTTACACCCAAAGCCAGTTGCATTCATATATATTTCATTTATGTTTTTCTATGTACATGTGTATTCTATTTTATCCTTATGTAAGCAAATGTGCACTTCTGTTTGATTCAGAAAATGCCATATTGATCAACGGTAATTTGGGAGTTTTTAAGATGAATTGATTCATATCATGGTGATTCCAATACTATTAAGATGATAAAATCAATCACAAATTGCATCTAGATATGTCTATCACTTCCCAATAAAACTAAAAAGACGTTGTTGAACCTTTTTTCATCCTGCAGCAATCAAATATGTCCACTAGATGGAGACAAAACCATGGACATAAGTCTAGTTCTGAATGTGGCTGTAAATAGAAGCTCTTTACATAAACAAATTTGGGATGTAACACAATTCATTCCTCCTAAAGACAATCTAACGTGTGGCTGTTGTAGGTTCAAGTGGAAAATTGTTTTGATTGTCTGCACAAATAGCTGGTGCCTGTCCATCCAATAAGTACAACATTAGTTACCTCCCTATTTTATTATAATAACAATCATTGTCATTATTCCAACAGAGCTCATTTCCCAATACAGTATGAGTGTTCGGGACAGAGCCCTGTTGCCTAATGTCTATAGATGCCACTAGGTGGTGACAAAGCACCATTTTTTTTGTTGAGGTCAGGCTCCTCAACTCACGTCCACATAGTTGCTTGGCACCAAGATGCCACCAGATGGCGCCACGCCTTGGCGTGAGTACAAAAGCTCAACTCACATTAATAGTTTTTAAGACAAAAAAAAAGTTTAGCCTTGCATTTTGGCATTGATGTGATTTTTTTGTTTTTCGCTTGCTTTTCGAATCATAGATGCATGAAATTGTTCTGCATCATGTTTTATTTATTTAACAACCACAAATGAACCACCCTTTCCTGGATGAATGGTCAAGGAGAAACGCCCCTATTAGCGTCTCAGCTGCATCCCCCTTGCCCCCGCCTCTCATTCTCCTCCACCCAGCCCACGTCTCCCTTGGTGCTCCACTTGCCCAGTAGACTCAACTCTCAAGCAGACTTCAACGCTTTTGTTTTCCGCCCCTCGTTTCTTAAAGCATGCTTTTCATTCCTGGAGCTTTTTTTTGAGAACATGAACGAGATCAAGATTGCCGTGCTTGGAAGTGAAGGAGTCGGAAAGTCAGGTAAGAGGATTGCAATTTAGGCCAGTGGAGATACAGTACAGGGGGTCCTCGGTTTACGACGGATGGGAGATATAACCTGAATTTGTATTCGGTAACCAAAAGTAACAATTAATAGGACATGCATGTCAAACAGCACTTCTTGTGCTGTGCGATGACATATTTGAACCTCAAAATGTTGTACGTTGGGACTGAGGACCCCCAAAAATGAAATCAATTTCTATGAAGTAACACTTTTTTTTCTGCAGCCCTCATCGTCCGGTTCTTCACTAAGCGTTTTATTGGAGAATATGCATCATCTTCAGGTAATTAAAAAATGTATTCAATCAATTAATGCACCACGTGTCTAATTTTAATTTGGAATGAAGTGTCCACCACATTTGACCCAAAAATATTTTTCACTCATGGGCGCAGCACTTCATACTCAATCAATTTGCGTGCAGATCCGTGCACGTGGCACATGCTACGGACATGTTGCTACACACAAATATACAAGTATGTGCTGCTTATCCGAGGCTGAAATAAAATATATTGCACAATAAATTTGACACAGTTCTTTAATAGAGTATGCAATGTAAAATACAACTGAACCGTACTTAGGCGGTGATTCTTTCATGCACCACTAGAGGGAGTTGGCATACCACCACACTTTGACGATTGCTGACTTTTTCCTTTGAACAGAATGCATATACCGAAAGCGTCTGACTCTGGATGGAAGGCAGATGAATCTGGAGCTGTACGAGCCATGCTCCCAGGTCAGGATAGTCAACGTTGTTATAAAAACACGTATGCAGAGACTAATTCGTATGTCTTTTTCAGTCCTTTCAGGGTAAATTAACGCCCAATGAGCAGATTCACTGGGCCGACGGTTTCATTGTTGTCTATGACATTAGTGACCGCTCGTCCTTTCTTGCTGCTAGAAGGGTAGTGAAACTCATCAGGGAGCACCGCTTGGGATCGGCCAAAAGGTGTATTCCTCAAAAGTACTCTGGAAAAATATTTTATGCTATATGGTGGCACCAGACTTTAATAATAAAAGCAGCATTCACATGATCATTATTATTATAATGTTAAATGTTTATGTAAAGTTTATTATTTAAAAAATGAAAATATATATTTTAATTGATATTTTTGAGAAAAAAAGGTGGGTTAATCAAAATGTGAATTTATTTATTTATTTATTAATTAATATTTTCAGGAATGCTGAGTCGCTTATATTTCTGGTGGGCAACAAGCACGACTTGTGCCACATGCGAGAGGTGCGCTGCGAAGAAGGCCAGCACCTGGCGGCCGAGTTCCACTGCCAGTTCCACGAGCTGTCGGCTGCCGAGCACTACCAGGAGGTGGTGCTCATATTTTCCAAGGCGGTGCAGAGCGCCGGCGTGGGCGGCAAGGCCAAGGAGCGCAGAAGACGCCCGAGCGGTTCCAAGTCCGTGGCCAAACTCATCAACAACGTTTTTGGCAAGAGGAGGAAATCAGTGTGAGGCGGTAAAACAAAAGGATGGCTGTCAACCAAGACCTCAGTAGCGGTATCATTTACGTTTAACTAGCATTGATGTGTATGTATGTTTGAACGTGGTAGAGTAAATCCACGGTTTATCATGGGCCCAGGCAAACCTGCAATAGGGGAAAAACTGCTATATAGAGACCAAAAAAAACCCCAACATTTTTTTGTATCCTCCCACACATTTTAAACACATTTAAACTTATTAAAACATACTTTTTGAAAGCATACATCGTGCTTGTTTTTACTCTCTCGCGATCAAGAAATGGGAAATTATCTTATAACATCACTTTGAGGGGGAAAAAAAGACTCGTTTGCTTCGTTCTTTCGAGGCAAAGCTCACGGTTGAAGTCACAAAACTAAGTGAAGAATTCACTTTGTGTAAATGACAAATGTTCAACCTAACACTTTCACTTCTAACTAATGGAAATCTACTAGCTTGATGCTAACATTATACAAGATGGAAATTAACATAATTGTTTGATAAACCTTTAAACAACTGCTATTTGAACATACATGGAGCAGCAACACCAATAACAAATGTCCACTAGCTTAATGCTAACATACCTACAATGCAAATAGCTCACTGAGATTAGCATCGATACTATATTATTATTAAGATTTAAACAACAGCTACTTTAACACAGATGGAGCAACAATACTTAATGTTAACATTTTACGTGAAACGTAATTGTCGGGCTAACAGATTAGCTTGATAAGTCCACTAGAATTCATTCAATCGCGTAGGTTGTTTTGTTTTTTACACACTCAACTTAGTTGATGAAAAAGTAAGGAGGCCATTTTGAAATTGTAAAGAGTAGAGCGTGTAGGGCGTTTAAGTCAAAAGTTGTCCAAAAATGAATAAAGATACCCAAACAATCTTTGTTACTTCCCACCTCTACTTCCTTCTAATATGTGAAAATAAAAGCTACATTTACTGATGTCCGGCTACGCTTCCTGGCAGTATTATAGTAAACAGCAACCCAAATGTGGAGCCTCTCCTATCCATCCAGCACATATCTACATTATAATCTACATTCCTCTCATTCCTTCCCTGCACAGGTGTCTCCTCGCTGCCATACAAAGTAATAAGACGGCAAGGAGGCCTCAGCATTGATTCGCCAGGAGAAAGAAACACTGTTAGGAGGCCTCTCAGCGCACCTAGCGTATGAATGGCGCTGTTATCTCTATGTTATCGGCGGCCAGCTGTTTGTGGAAGCCAGGCGGAAAGTCATTGCATGTGGTCTCCAGGTGTACACGCCTCCCTCAAATAAGTGATTCATTTTCTACAAAGATTATGACGGTTCAGTTGGAATATTAATTACTTACAGGTAGAGGACCTCTGACCCTCCGCTAAATCTTCCTTTGGATTTGCTGCTAATGCTCGTGCTCCCTCCCAAATGTAGACAACCTGAGTGAACATATGGACATTTTTTATACGGTTTTAGGTCGTCCCCCAAACACACACTCACACAAAATGCGGTCTGCCCGCCTCCTAATAATTAGAATACAAATAGTCAACTTTAGCATCCTTTTCATCCTTGCATTTTCTATTCAAGCAGCTCCTTTTGAAGTTCAAGCTGTAGCAAGATCCATTTGGCTTTTTCTTGCAATTACATTGGTTTACCCCCGGGGGCCTGTTCCAGGAAGCGGCTTGATTGGGTTAACTAGTTTGACCTTAAACATGAAACACATGCAACTGGTGGTTTCCTTTGCTCAAGTATCTGTTGTGGTCATAACATAAAAATGTCAATTGTGGCTTAGCAGGATGATGCAACACTATGCTTCCCCCCCAAATCTAATTAATTAATTTAAAAAAGAAATCCCCACAAGATATTCTAGTTTCACTTAAAATCATTTTCATATCACAGATGATACCTTGTATACTAATTCAAAGGCATTTAGTGGGATTTAATTGATAATCAGTTCTACACAAAATATGTATTGTAGGAAGGAATAAACCTTCTGCATTGTTTTTATTGAAGACTTAGGCCTATTTACTACTGCATTTTAATGTTGGTCAGGTTGAATGGTACTTGGTGTAAAAGTGTGACAACCACTCTTGTGCTATAACGTAACATTAATGAATATGGCAGGATGCGCCCCTGTCAAAGAAAGGAGTGTAAGCACTGCACAGTGCACTACCATCTAAGGGTTTTGGATCAACGGAACCAAACGGCAGGCAGGGTAAAGTTTATTTATGCAGTAACCTACAAAAACAATCTGATAAGATGTCTCTAGAATGTTATTTCAATTGGAAGCCATGTTAAGATAGCAGTTATGCAACCGTTCTAGCCCTCTGGAATAGTAGTGGTTTGCGTACCAAAAAAAAACAATTTCCATGCATCTTAATCCATTTGAACAAAGGAGCAAAGACATTTGACGTCTTTCCTGAGCCTATAGATTAGTTCTAACAGCTCGTTCATCTGCATTAGCACGGGAGGAAGACAGAATGAGGCCAGGTGCTTTTTTGGGTCAACTCTGATGGATGGAAGTACATTTTATTGCTAGTACAGTATATGTAATGTTCCACAAAACCACAGATATGACTGAGAATGATGTTAAGGCGCCCCCTGCTGCACAATCTGTTTCAATGCATCTTCTGCCCTTGAGCTGGTAAGAAAAATATTGTTACATATTTTTGGGGGTCAAATTTGACATGTTTTGACATTTGACAGCAATATAAGTATCACAGAAAAATTCGATGACCCAAAATAGACAAAAAATAATTTTAAATGTCTTTCTTTAGTACGGGTGCTACAAAATGTGGGTCCGATGACGATGTTCTCTGTCTGTTTACATAGATTTGAATTTACAACTAGTGTGATTAATCAAGGGAAATCGAAATCCTGAAACAGATAAACAGTACATGCCATAAATGTGTGTAGTATTTTATATGAACTGTCTGATTCCCATCACATTTTTACTGCTTTCCCCAGAAAAAAATGCTCTTGTTGGTCCAAAGCAAGTATTTTTATGGGGCAGTGTAGCTAGAGAAACAGCCCCAATACATGCAGTTGTGCTTCTACCACTTTAATTAAGGAACAATTACCCATTTAATTAATGTCAGATAATATGAATATAGTTGTTGTTTTTTTGCTGTTCATAATTTGATATAAACAATTATTGCGAGGATATAATTGACTTTTTATACCATGTGCCAATGTAAAGGTGATCATTATTTTTTTCTTAAAGGCATAACGTACAACTATTATATCATACAGACATGACTCCTATTAATCATTATACGTTTCTGTAAATTCCTAGGTTACATGAAGGCAGCATAATCAAAAGCAAGCAGCTTACTTTTACCACCAAGCCGGAAGTTTTTTCATTAATCAGCCGTCGCTTTCGCTTTACAAACGCGTGCTTTGTGGGCATACCATTTCCTCGAATGGCAACATTCAGATATTTACTTCACTAACGCTCATGTAGTTACGGCAATACTCTTTAAAAAAAAAATGAGGCTTTATGGGAGCGTTTTGCTGTTAATGTGCTTGTCGCTATCGTCCGCGTTTAGAGCTTTGACGTCCGCTCCATTGAACTGCTCCCAGCAGGTAAGATACACTCTCTCTCTCTCTCGCACATTCTAGTTTCATACTCGAACACATTTAGCGTATATAACGTTGACATTCAGAAGCTATTTGATGATATAGTTAATTAACATTGACACCAAAATATGACAAAAGTACTCACATTATGTACTTTAGGCGTAGCTTGTCATTTGGGAGCCCAGTCATGGGGCTACTCACATTCGTGTACTGACAAAAGTTTTATAAACAAGATCTTTTTTTTTTTATATATATATATAATAATAATGCCTGTGAATTAGAGACAATTATCTTATTTCCTGAGCGAGATAAAGTTCTTTAAAATTATTTTTTGAGGACTACATCGAATAAGTTAATCACTTCTAGTTGAAAAAAAAAAGGTAATCAACATTTAATATTGTTTATATTTTTACTGCTTTAATACTCGCGTCTTAATGATGAAAAGCATCACACGTGTCGCTGCTGAAAGCAGTGCATTACACACATTTGTCACTGTAAAAAAAAGAAAACGTTTAGCTTTACTCCTTTCTGCGCCATTAGGGTGTCTCCACTTCATACAACCTCACCAACAAGTTTATTTTTTATAATTATTATTATTATTGTTCTGCTGCCATCTTCCTGAATGACATCTGCACGTCCACATTTAAGTGCACATAGTAAGATTCAAACGGTAACATGAAATCTGAAAAGTCTTTATCAATTTGTGTTTCTGAGACACTTTATTTTTAAGCAGCATATAGTTTAAATATAGCTGTCTGGTGATTTGAAAGTAACTGTCAACAATTATTACCATACGACAACTTGTGTTTGCTCAGTACGACCTCTCCTCACAGGAACAAAATGATACTACTAATTGATTTTAACACCGTTTCATCTTTTTTTTTCTCTTTACCTAGGGCCTGAGGTGCACAGTCAGTTACAGTGAGTGCCCCCCCCCCCCCACACACACACAAAAAAATGTTCCTAATTTCATGTGTGTAAATTGTTTTGAGTGTACTGCCTTAATGAAAATATTTGAGGTTATGTGTGTGCGCAGGTAACTGCCTCATAGATAGTGGTTGGCTGAATGTGTGGGAGTACACGCCAAGTGGTCCACAGGGTTTGAGGGTATCTGTCACAATAGTCCAGGATGAGGCAGGACATCTGCAGCCTGTCCTGGTAGCTAACTGGACCATAAAGGATGACGGTGAGTCAGGATCAATGTATTCATTCGGTATGATAAAGACAGACAGATACAAACAATCCATAAAATATTGCTCACGGGCAAAATAATTCCGCCCTTGGTTTTTGCCACTTCTTCACTAAACAGTTGTGCTGATCTAATCATCCAAATGAAATATTTTTTATTTTCCTTTTTTTTTTAAATCCGCCCTCCCGGATACTGGCCCCCGCTGGAGGTGCAAGGAGGCTCACTGGAGCGGGGCAGGCACAACAACCCCACCCGCCAGCCCGGCCCCCGGAGACCCGATACCCGGGCTGGAGCCCCCGGCCCAGGGGAGGGGGATGGTACGGGGGGAGGAGACAACAAGAAGGGCAAGGGGCGGCGGCAGGGCAGCAGAGAGAGGAGGGAGGAGAAGGAAGGGTGACGAGGGAGAAGGGACCGGGAGGCGAAGGACGGGCGGGGAGAGGCGAGGCGAGGAGGGAGAGCCGGCAAGGGGGAGGAAAGGGGAGGGGAGAGGGAACCCAAATGGGAATCCAAATGAAATCTAATGGTGCTAAAATATCGACTGCTGTGTCTCTCTGCAGGCAGCATCAGTTATCTGCAAGCCACTGAGCTTCATGTCATGGTGATGGCCACCAATCAGAACCTGTGTGTCAGATATTCCTTTGAAGACAAACTCTCAATGAGGAATCAACATGACAACAACAACTTGGTGGGCTTTTCAAATACATTGAAACAAATTCGTTAGTCATCTCACTAGAGGTTGTATTTAAATAACTGGCCTTTGTCCAAACACATTGTTATTGGTGTTTTGCCAGTGGTCGTTCTCGGCAAAAATGCTAGTGTTGGACCCGGGACACGTGTATCGGGTTTCCGTTTTCAACATCCCCAAACCAGAAGTGGACCACAGCGACTATGACGTCAGCCAGAATGTTGTTGTTCCGGGTGAGTCCAAACTACTAAGCACTTGATCTTTTCTGGAACTATGAGCGTTAAAGAGGACATATTGGAAAATCGACTTTATAATGGCTGCTGTTTTGAGATGGTGATAAGTGTGATGCATTTCGTGCTTGTTGTGATGTATCATGTTATTTGCTCACCTTTGAGGGGACTCTGATTATGTTTTCAATCAGGTTGTCAAGACTCCGGGATGATCATGACCCAGTTTTGCATAGAGAGAGGTGAATCACTGCTATTTATGAGAAACAGTGGGTGTACCTCTAGCTGACATGGTGTATTTTTTTATTTAATTTTTATTTTTTTGCTGTATTGTAGGAAGTCTTTGGCAGTCCAACATCAGCCTGGCTCTGACAGTCAAACAAAGACACACACTGACGGCCAGCTTCAGCCCTGACCTGTTGTGTGAAGAGTACATGGTTATTGTGAACTGTGCCTCCATCCAGCAAACTGACCTTGCATACAAGGTAAGCTCAGGGCTGTTTTTTTAGCAGCACTCAGACACTTTCCTCCTGAGAAGATTGACCTAGAATATTCAGGTGGGTGCTCATTACAGCATCCTGTGCTGCGTAGCCTAGATTTTCAAACAGGAAGCTCATATGTCCTCTTTTGTACAACGTATTTATGCCGCTCATGATAGCTGAAAACTGATCGGATAATAGGCACAGTCCCATTTAAAGGCTCTCCCAGTCTCCCATGTAGTTTTTAGGCCCTTGTTGGTTACTGCATGGGTTTACCTAAAGCAGGAGTCTGCAACCTGCAACTCTGGAGCCCAAAAAATGTATAGAAATTTTAAAAAAAAATTACATAGTTGTTGTTGTTTTTTTTTAGATAAAATATTATTCAAATGCTATTTATTTAGATTTTGTTTAATGAATAATTAAATATTTAAAAAAAAATGTCAAGAGTAGTAGAGAATTTTTAAGTTGTCATAAAAACATGAAAACGATTTTCAAAAAGTGCCTAAAAATTTCCAAAAAGTGATCATAAAATGTCCAAAAAGGAAGAGGAAAAGCAGAAATTCAACGTAAAATGTCCATGAAATTGCCAAAAATGTCAGACAATTGAATTTTTAAAAACAAAACAAAAGAAAGCCAGAAATTTGCCATTAACTCTTTGACTGCCATAAACGTTATAAAACGTTTAGCATAAACCTAGGGAAGGGCGCCGAGGACGTTAAAAGACGTCCCCTATGTTTTTTTGTTTTTTTTTCAAAAACGGGTGCAGGAAAGCCTTGGGCAGCTGTGCTGAAAGTATCAAGCATATCTGAATAGTAAAAGACTCGTTTTGGCCCCTAGAGGGCAGCGATGACTCTCTTTGCACAAGGTTGGATGGGCCGCCCACCGTGGGCGTCAGTAGAAGACGTGAGGCGGAGCTAGAGTGTTGAGGAGACAATGGCTGATCCAAGCCACAATGGCTTGACCAAGCAACCGGTTACAAGCAGCTCACGCTTGAGCATTTTTTTCAAAGACGGAAAGCATCAATCAATACTAAAAAGCGCATTGATGTCGACGATGATGATGACTCCGAGCTTGACGCCAAAGTTGGAAGCTTTGACGTGACTGTTATGAACACGTAGTAAGCCTCACCGGCTAAGCGCGGCTAGCGCTGCTAAGGCCGGAAAACGCGCACAATAGCCGGCCGGGTACTTCTACACAATCGGACATTCGATCGGGCGATGGAGAGTTGGCATCGACCAATGCAGATTGATGATGATGATGATGATGATGATGACTCCGAGCTTGACGCCAAAGTTGGAAGCCTTGACGTGTTTACGATCACGTAGTAAGCCTCACCGGCTAAGCGCGGCTAGCGCTGCTAAGGCCGGAAAACGCGCACAATAGCCGGCCGGGTACTTCTGCACAAGCGGACATTCGATCGGACGATGGAGAGTAGTCGAAAAGCATCGACCAATGCACATTGATGATGATGATGATGGTCACTCCCGAGGTTGACGCCGGAGTTGGAAGCATTGACGCGGCCGTTATTCTCTCGTCATAAAGCCTCACCGGCTAGCGCTGCTAACGCCGGAAAACGCGGAGCTGCACAAGCGGACATTCGATCGGACAATGAAGAGTACCCCGAGTCCAATGCATATTCATCGGAGGAGCGGGTACAGTCTGATC
Source organism: Leptonotus elevatus (assembly GCF_054856555.1). Taxonomy (NCBI): domain Eukaryota; kingdom Metazoa; phylum Chordata; class Actinopteri; order Syngnathiformes; family Syngnathidae; genus Leptonotus; species Leptonotus elevatus. The sequence continues at coordinate 10,869,112 of NC_141255.1, forward strand.
ACGGAGAAGACACTGTTTCTGGACTACGATGCCACCATGAATGGAGTGGATAAAATGGATCAGAACATCTACCACTCGGTATAGCAACCGAAGGACATGAGGAAGCCACAACGTAACATCACCGTAACGTAACCGTAGCATGATCCTGATATTAGACTTTATGGCAACACACACTGCAGTGTATACTTGCTATTCCCCGGAAAAAACGGCCTGCAAGAAAGTGGAGCTTTTGCACGCGAAGAGGCAATCTGTTGTGCAAATGCTGTTGCGTCTCTTTGCACGCAGGAGAGTGTTACAAAAAGAAAAACTGTCGTTGAAACATCCACATATTTGTAAATAGCACCACAGTTGCACACATTTGTAAATAGTTTGCCAAATTGTTGTCAAATTGTTACACTGTTGAATGTAAATAAACGTATTTTGCTATCAAAAAACACTTTTTCATTCTTGGTGGTAGTGTTTTATAGAAGTAAAGCACTATTTAGGTGTTTGTGGCATCATTCATGGACAAAAAGAAGTGTAAAATTCACTAGAATGCATGAAATAATATCGTTTCACTAAAAGCTTGATTTCTCCGTATTTTGGTCCAAAACAGGCGAAATTGGGTCAAACTAACCATTTTCTATTGTTGATTACTAAAGAACGGAATAAGGTAGAAACAAACTTTTTTTTCTGATGAAAGATGAAAGTCCAATCTTTCATTTGGTAGTATGTGTGTTTCCATAGTCCAAACAGAACATTTTCTGTGGACCTTGAAAGATCAGTCAAAATGCTTAAATCGGCTGGCACTGACGGCATCCCTTTTCTGAAAACGTCTGGCAGTCAAAGAGTTAAATATTTTTGGGAATTGCACAAAAAGTCAGAATGTATTTATTTTTTAAAGCCAGAAAACATTACAAGTAACAAGTAACTATAAAATGTCCAAAGACAAAATAAGAAATCCCGAAAAGTATTTTGTTGTTGTTTTTAAATTGTCACAAAAGAAAACACCATACGATGTCTAAAATAGGAAGAAGAGAGACAGAAAATGATCATAAAATGTCTATAAAATTGCCAAAAATGTCGGAGATTTACAGAAAGGCGGAAACATCTAAAAATGTATGAAAAATTACACACCAAAAATATCCAAAAACTAAAGATGAAAGGTAGAAGAAAATGAATGTTAAAGTATTGGATGTTGCATATTTTTGTGTCGTGGTGCAGTTCTAATTATTATTATTATTATTATATATAAATATTTCATAGGGAGTACATCACTGAAAAAAGGTTGAGAACCACTGCATTAGATTAACGCTAACACACTCTTTCCTTCATTAATTTTCAGATGTTTTGCGGCTCCAGAAACATTTGTAGTTATTTATTTGGCCTAAAATGACTCTTTTGTCAGGAAAGGTTGCTGACCTCTGACCTTAAGTGTATCAATACCAATTGAAACTGATGCCCAGTGACTTTTCCCCAGGTCAACCAGACACGCCTGAATGTATCGTTCAGCCTCAGCAAATGGCCCAAATCCTGCTGCCAATTTGACGTCTCGGTAAAAATACATTGTTGCTGCGTTGCCCATATTTAAATCGAAAGTGTACATGAGTAAAAAGACTTCCCATCTTCTTTTCAGATAAAACCGATGTTCCAAAACTGTGGCGAAGACTGCACCCGCCATCAGAAAACACTGGACATTTGTTCAGGTTTGCCAGATGTCTATTTAACATTATCCGTGTCCCTCTGATACAAACACATAACATGAGCATTGGCGTCAAGTGTTTAAATTGCTTCATACAGAGGATCACAACACACTACAGCAAGAGAAGGAGCTTATTTTGGCAACAAATTTTCCTGTCGAAAACAATGGAAATTATCCAAGGGGTCTTTGGATTCTTAATCATGAATGACATTTTTCTATCCTCAAAATGACACTTAATACTTTAACTCATTCACTGCCATTGACGGTTATAGACGTCAAAAAATTAATTTGAACTATTTCTATTAGTTTAAAAAAAAATCCACTTTTGTTAACAAGAGTATGAAAACCTAGAATGCTTTTTTATTGTACATTTAGAACAGATATAAAATTTGTGATTAATCATGAGTTAACTTTACGATTTTAATTGCCAGACGCTCCTAATTTTGAATTGTAATTAATCACATGACTTCAATAGTTAACACACGATTAATCATACATTTTATATCTGTTCTAAATGTACAATACAAAAAAAATTCTAGGTTTTCATACTCTTGACAAAAGTGGAAAAAAATGTTAAACTAATAGAAATAGTTCAATTGAATTTTTGACGTCAATAGCCGTCAATGGCAGTGAATGAGTTAAATCTTAAAGTCTGTCCAGCTGTCAAAGTAGCTATCCAAAAAGTCCACTTCCATGTAGCTGGTTAAGGTTGTTTGCATTTGTTTCATACTACTAAAGAGGAAGTCAACCCCCCCAAAAAAATCTTGACAGTAATATGTTCTATGCAGCCCCACTAGTATAAATACAGTATTTTGGTTAATATTGCGCTAGTAGAATATGAGTTAAGCAGCAAAATCCAGCCGTTTTTGTCACTATCAGAAGGCGGCCATTTTGCCACTTTTCTGTCAAGCGAAAATGACATCACAGTTGCTCAGGTCTCAGGTAACAACCAATCACAGCTCCGCTTCAGAAAACAGGTGAGCTGTGATTGGTCGTTGCCTGAGCCCTGTGCAACTATGATGTCATCTGTCGACAGCAAGTGGCAAAGAGATGGATGAAGGATAAAATGGCTGGATTTTGCTTCATAACTCATATTCCATAGAAGTAATATTAATCAGAATGTTTAGACTAGTGAGATCACATATAACATATTGTCAAGAAATGTTTTTGGTTGACTTCCACTTTAAAGTGTTTTGTTGTTTCCTTTAAAAGTGCAGGTACCTTTTTTTTTAAGCAGTATTTTTCAAACATTTTTAACTGCCATGTAGTGTAAAAAGAAGTCCACGTCAACGTAAAAATGTTTGTACTGTGTAATTACGGTATATATTCTTCTCATCACGTTCCTCCCGCTGATCCTCACTAAAATGAAGCCGACGTCAATTGTAGATTTAAAGGAGCTCGAGGTTACACTGTCGTCTGTCACCATATAATAAACCAGGATAGGTTTTTATGATTGATTTTATACCGAAGGCAGCAGATGGGCTGCTAATAAATAAACTGTCATTTGACTCTTGACAGCCAAGCCCGCTGATCCTCCAGATGCTCCTCAATACACACCTGTTATTGTGTGTGCGGTGCTCCTATGTGCCGGGATTTCTGCCATCTTTATCTACATCCTGTGCAGGAAGCCAGGTTAGTCCCACCAACTGCATTTCCCTCGCTTGCGCCCGATCAAAAGTCACACTTGGTTTGCAATACCCCTCAGGCAAAACCCGCGACGACTCGGTCGCTGCTGGAGACAAGAAACAGCAAATTCAACAAACGCCGACGGTTCTCGTGATCTACTCCCAAGACCACCGCCTCTACAGGGACATAGTGTTGAAGCTCTGTGCCTTCCTCCAGGCGAAATGCGGCGCCAAGGTGCTGATCGACCTGCTCGACGCCACCTCGGTGGGCATGGTCGGCCGCGTTTGCTGGCTGGAGGGTCAACGGCGACGGCTGAAGAATCCCACCGACAAGGTCTTGGTGCTCTGCTCGCGGGGGGTTCAGGCCAAGTGGCGAGCCATGTGCGGCCAGCGCCGCGTAACGCTGAAGGAAGACCTCCTGTCGCCCACCGACGACATGCTCACCCCCTTCTTGAACCTCTTCCTGCCCGACATGCAGCAGGCGCGCCGGCACGGCAAGTACATGGTGGCTTACTTCAGCGACGTCAGCGGTGAGCAGGACGTGCCGTCGGTTTTCGACATTGCCGTGAAGTACACGCTGATGAAGCACTTTGAGGAGCTGTACTTCGGCCTGCTGGACATTGAGAAGTACCAACCGGGTCAGGTCAACCACATCGAGGGCATCGGTGGCGATGAATACTTCAACTGTCCCTCGGGGCAAGCCCTGAGGAACGCCATTGAAACTTTCCAGGCGTACCAGATGGAAAATCCCGACTGGTTCGAGAGGGAGTGCGTGCATAGTGAGGAGGAGCTTCCCGTTGAGTCCGCTTGTCTCATTGACCAGCAGCAGGTCTCTCCGCTTCTCGAGTGTCTTCCCCTCATCAAAGAGCAACTTCCCGTCTATACGTGCGAGGTGGACATACGAGAGAACGGAAGCAGCGTTCAAGTCGTAACCCCGGAACTCAACCCAGAGAGCCAGAACTCGTCAGTGGCCGAACTGGTACCGCTCGTCAACCCTATGTACACGCACCGACAACAGTCAGTCCTGCCTCGCCTGTGTCCTTCAAACAGTCCTCCATCTGGTTCATCCGGGAAGCACTCTGCGGAGGGGAGGCACGTAAGCCAGATTCCAGAGGAGGATGAGGAAGAGTGCCTAAGCGGCTCCACCGGATCAAACTTGCGAGAGGCATCTCGTCCGAGCATGAAAAGTCCCGCTCGCAACCAAATCCTTCAGCCTGTGGAGATGATTGAGCCCGGGGCAGAAGGTTCCAACGGTGGATCTGACCAAGGCTACAGCTCCAAAATGCCTTCCCCGCGTACAACTCCCTGCACGGAGGATCCACTGGCAGCTCTGGCAAGGCTGCAGGAGGAACTGTTTCTGCAAAGTCTGGACGGCGCCGAGTTTGATCTGTAGAGAAATGTGGGTGATTTCCACCACCTGTGATTAACTGCCACTGGTCTGGTGGGGGTTGTCGCCTTCTGTCAAATCTGCGATTTTCATCCTGGTCCAGTTTCTAATTTAGAGGGAGAATGAAAAGTGGGTTCGTTTATAAAATACTGTTCCCACTTGGAACTTCCTTCTAACGAGAGTACAAAAAGTGTCTGCATATACAAATTCAGGATAGTGTGTTCCTTAGGAGCGGCATGGCTCAGTGGTAGAAGGGTCGCCACCCATCCGTGAGGTTGTGGGTTCGATCCTCACCCCCTGGTGACCATGTCGAAGTGCCCTTGAGCAAGACACCCCGATTCGCTCCCAGTGGACTTGCCAGCGCCCTGCGTGGCAGCAGTCGACCATTAGTGTGTGTGTGTGTGTGTGTGTGTGTGTGTGTGTGTGTGTGTGTGTGTGTGTGTGTGTGTGTGTGTGTGTGTGTGTGTGTGTGTGTGTGTGTGTGTGTGTGTGTGTGTGTGTGTGTGTGTCTGTGTGTCTGTGTGTCTGTGTGTCTGTGTGTCTGTGTGTCTGTGTGTCTGTGTGTCTGTGTGTCTGTGAGGCTTTGGGTGCCATATGGTGTAGTTAAAGCACTATATAAAAAGAAGTCCATTTACCTTTTGGTCCAATGGTTTTTTGAAACCATCCAGCCTTTTTTCTGGACAAGGTTCAGCGGTGGATTTTGATCAAGGCTGCATTCTCAAATTGTGTGAAAGGGACTGCTTTGTTTCTGCAAAACCAGAATAGCGACAGGCGTAGTATGTAGACACATTTTGGCACACCTGTATGTTGCGTTCTCTGGTCCAACGGGAAATCGTCTCATGGACACATGACGAAATTTAATAGGAAGACAAATTCCAAGGCTCTGACTTTGACAAAAGCCGACATGGTCATTTGCCATTTGGAGTCGAGTTTCCTGGACAAAATGGGCAAAGCTAAAGTGTAACATATTTTTGCCTACACCGTCTAATATGGGCATCGCATTGCCTCAAAGTTTAATCATCATTACGAGGCTTCACCAGCGCCCGTTTTGGCTAATTATTTATCGTCGAGTTGCCTTTATAATTTTGCACTCATGCTTCTGCGTACATGGATTAACCCTGGAGAACCCAAGAACCCTTTTCTTCTTTGGAAAATTATGAATTATACATTAAATGACTGCTATAAGTTGTAAGCCAAAATATATGTTTTTTCCATTTTAACCCTTTTTTTTTAACTAGCTCAGAGTTGCTAATTTATCAAAATGTATATATAAAACATACTCCTAGGCATTCTGCAACATGATATGAAATAGATTAACAAAAAAAAAACAATGATGGTTTGCTGAGAAAATGGTTTTGTTTGGATTGATTTCCAGCTCAACAAAATTGGCATGTTGCCAGCCATCTTGTCACCACCACTCTGGCTCATGTACGTGCAATATTCATCCACCAGATGACCCCATGCAGGGGTCAGAAGTGGCACTCTGGACTTTTGAAGTTAAATTTGTAAAAAAAAAAAAAAAGGTCTTTGTTATTTGAATAGCAGAATTTATAGGGGCCAAATTTGACCCCATGGGTTGTCCAGGGTTAAATGGATGCATGGTCTTGCTATTACAGAAAAACATATTAATACTGTTTATTTTATTGATAAATACCTGTTGCACTTCAGTTTGGAATCAAAGGCACTTTAAACAAGACATTTTCTAATGTCGCACTCCTAGCAAAATGTGGCACATTGTTTTATTAAAAATTTTTACAGAAATTCGCAGTGCAGTATATCATGTTTTGTACTTTTCAGTGTGTCGCACTGTAATTGTAACCTTCAATGAAGTCGCCGGTACTTTTCCAATAAAAGAGGATTTATTTGACCTTGACCACACAATACTCTTGTCTTAACATCTACAGTACATCCAGTAGATTGGAATATAGTGGTACAGGTATACAGCACACACATTTACCACGTTGTAGGTAGTACTAGTATCTGTAAACAACGGCAAAGATTCCCTGTAAACGTGTCGGAAGAAAGAGGAAAAAAGGTCAGTCAAATATCAACCAGTTGGGTTCCGATGTTGCACTTTGTTCAGTTTCTGTGCGTGAGACTGAGGTCAATTTTGTGTCCTTTGGTGGTTTGAATGGAGCTGTGATAGCGCATGCAGGGTACTGTACAGAATGTGATTTATTTTATTTTATTTCTTCTTTTTTTTTTGCATAAAGAAATCATAGAAAGCGGTCAGAAATATATGGTCTGAAATACTTTGGTGTGATATGATGTACAACCAATGGCAATTGGTGAAACGAAGGCAAAAGAAGCACTCGATGCAGCATATTTCATCCAAGCTTTCCCACGCTTTTCAATGAAGGAAGGTCATGTGACCACTTTATAGGGGGGTACATGACAACAATTGTCAATCGTACATTAGCCAACGTGGCGTCAAATAGCTGACGGGGGGTTCTGTAGCGCTTGTTGCCATGACAACCGCTTTTCTGCCGGCATCTGTGAGTTCACAAATCCCCCACGCGACACTCGATATATTTGAACTCAAACTAATTGGTGTTGTTTGATGGTGCTGGGATTGACAGGCCAGTCCAAGTGGACCCAAAGTGCTGCCTTGCAAAGTCAAAGCCTGTCGGGATTGGTTCCAACTCACCCACGACCCCTAATGAGGTTAAAGCGCTACAGGAAAAAAAATATCAAATAAAAATGGGATGGCTGGACATTGCACATAGTGTAAGGCACAAGTCAGATTAAGCGCTGACCTGCCTGCTGGGGGAGCAAATCAATCGTACAGAATGCAACGCTAAGAGGCACTAAATGCGGGATACTGCGAATATATTCTAGATCACTTTACAATGATACCTTGACTTACGAATGATGATTTTTAATTTTTTTTCCTTTTGCTTTGAGTCAATACTATTTGATGTTATTACTGTATGTTTTTATACAGTACAGCGCTGTAAAGTGCTGCTTCTGTTATTAAAGATTGATGGCATTTCGATTAATTTCACTGGTGAAAGTCGATTTTTAGATGCGAAAGATCTGAGTTACAAACAGAACAAGTTTAACTCAACTAAGTCAAGGTACCACTGTGTGAATACTATATACAAGTCGTGTGTCTGTGTGTTTGTATGTACATGCTGTCTAATACAATAAAGTGACTCAAGCATAATAATGCACAATCAAAAAAAACAAAAAAAAGATTGTCTCCACACCACAACAATGCAACATGATTTGTGAGTGTGTTTAGCCTTGCTTAGCGTAAAACAGGAAAGCAATTATCATCCGTAGGGATTGGTTTATTCGCCCCCCCCCCCCCTCCCAATTGAATTAATTCATGTTACCAATACTTTCTAGAATCTAGACAATTCTTCAAACTGACAGAAGCGACCTTATTTTGGAAAAGTTCAGGCACCTACGCGGAGTGCTGATTTGTAACATCTTAACTATTGGTTTGTTTTTGATTGAGTCAATTTTCAATTGTAAATATTGAACACGTTTAACCCATTTCGGTTTTGACCATTTTCCGAGCAACTCTGGGAGGAAACCCCATTCTTAATGCACCCAATAAAATAAAATGTCAACCTGAAAGATGATCGGGCGAGCATTCTGTTTTTCACATCCATCATGGGGCCAATCAGATTTTTTGCCCAATGCCGATAAAACTGCCCAAGATTGTTTTTTCGCTTGTAGCGTTCACATCCAGCTACTGCAAGGTTAACTGTTTTGTTGCATTTAGCTACATGTACATTTAACGAGCTAACATCAACGGTTACCACGGTTGAAGTGAAATGGCTAAAAGTGATGGACAGTGTAGCCAGCTTTGCTTACTAGGACATATTTTGATGACTTTCCGTTGAGCAAATTCTGATTGGTTGCGCTTTGTAGACTTAAAACAGTGGACATTTACACACACTGGATGTCTTGTTGGTTTGGTAAAATAACGTGTTTGTGGAACGACAGTGAACCCCCCGCATAGAGGTCAAATCCACATATAACTGATGCCCCCCCTAAAAAGCTTTATATTTGTCTACAGATGCCACAAGAGGGCGACAAATCACTTTTTTCCCCCAATCAGACAAGGCTATTGCAATGAAATGAAGCTCCTCCCTCCACTTCAACATAGTTCCTTGGCAACAAGAGGCCACAAGATGGCGCCAAAGCAATATTTATATATTTGACATGGCTTTGGCCTGAGCACAAAATTGGCGAATAACATCAGGTTTGAATATGTGAATTTGCAATAGCTGAGCCTTACCAGAATATGCGAGGGTTCACTGTATCAGGTGTAAGCGGGACTATATTACTAATGTCTACACTAAGTCAGTACGAGCACGGACTTGCAGACAACTCTGTCATCAATAGAAAACACCAAATGTGCATGGTTGGGGTTTTTGAAATTGCACTTTACAACCTACAAAGACATGTTGCATTCGAGTGCAATGGTAAAATTCACGGAACAGTACACCCATTGCAATAGTGAACCCAACCCCCCCCCCCCTTCTTATGAGTGAATGAATAGCACCTGTCCAGTGGTCCCAAATGGGGTGCTCTCCAGATTTTTTTTTTTTTAAATAAACAAAACTGGGAAAAATCTGACCCCAGTTTGGTCAGTGATGCCCCAAAAAGAAGAAAAATCTCACATATTTAAAAGATACAGACGTACTTGCCATTGAGGATATCCAGTATACTGCAAGGTTTACACATACATTAAAATATTACAATTACATATTTAGTTGTTTTGCATTAATTCTGACAAGAAAAACTCATCAATGCGACTGAGCTGGTTAGTAACTCATTCTAAAGGTGGTCTGATAGTAAAAGGAATAAAGCGCTGCTCTTAGATAAAGGCCATGAGGGTCTTATTTGGTAATAAAGCACACGTGTGTGTCTCACTGTAGAAATAACAAAGGCTTGTGTAAATATTGTTTTGAAAGTAACAAAAGTTGACCAGCATCTAGTTTAAATGTTAAACATTTCATATTTGTATACTCATTGGCCATAGTTTTTTTTCTCTCACTATTGTAGTTGCAAATTTCTCAAGGGAAGGACCACGAATCTTTTTTTTTTCTTTTTTTTTAAGTAGTGCTATTGCCACACTACACTCAAATATTACTCCAATTAAACTGATCAGTAAAACGTGAAATAATGTTGTGAATATGAATATAATCATATAATTCGTTAATGGACAACGTAATAGATGTGGGGAAACTGTCTGTGAATTAATTCATGTCGGCTTCCACGCGACTAGGACTGAGCGACTGCCAACGTGTTGACGTATCCGTGCGGACACATGTCGTTCTCGGACACGCCGTGCGAGAAGTGGGCCTGGTGGTGGCCGCCCCCGGCCAACCTCCTGCGGACGCCGCGCAAGGCCACGCACTGCTCGGCCAGCTCCAGCACCTTACACGCCAGGAAGAAGACGTTCTTGAACATGAACACCGACACGGGGCCCTGGTACACGTACACCTGGAAGCAGCGGACCACCAGCAGCGGCGCGTTGACCAGGAGGCCCGCGGAGAAGAAGCGAACCCACAGCCACCGGCACCGCAGCTCCGACGCGGTCAGCTCGTACAGCCACAGCACGGGAGCGGCAAGGGCCACGAAGTACGCCGAGATGACGGTGTACTTGATGTACGGCGTGGGGATCTCGTTCCGGAGCAGCGCCTCCACCAGGGAGAAGCTGTCGATGAGATCCAGGCAGGTGGAGGTGAAGCAGCTCTGGGAGTGGTGCCGGGTGGCCCCGTTCTGATCCTCGATGATGGCGTTGATGAGGCAGAAGAGCAGCGGCGCCGAGAGCAGGGTGACGATCTTGAAGCCGGTGAGCCCGCACGGCACCTCGTAGGCGACGTGGTCCAGGATGGAGGTCTCCAGGATGAGCGCCACCTTGGGGGTGCACGCGATGACGTGCACGAGCCACGCCAGGTAGGCGTAGGTGAACTCGCCCAGGTTGCAGCCGCCGTACGCGGAGCCCTTCTGGTGGAAGCCGCAGGCCCGCTCCCGTTTGCCGCGCGCGTTCTTCACGAAGAAAATGGCCCAGCCGGAGACCACCACCAGGTCCGTGGCGATCCACGAGCACCAGTACATGTCGGTGAAGGCGATGAGGTAGAAGTCCAGCACGCCGCCCTGCAAGACGAGGAGCAGGAAGCACAGGACCTTGTAGAGGAGGCTCCGCGTGGAGCGGGCGGCCAGCAGAGGGGCGCCTGCGTGGGCGAAGTCCGCCGATGTCATGATGCGGCCGCCGGACACCAGCGGCCGGATGCTGCCGCTCTCCTCCGGACGGATGCCGCCGGTGTTGCGCGCGTCCCGCCTCCTGCTCAGCAGCCGGCCGGCTTCCGGGGAGGGCGAGGAAGAGACGGGGGAGTCTGAGCCCAAAGTCGCGACGGATTGGAATGCCTTGGAATTGTCTTTGGGAATTTCTGCGATCATTGTTTTACGGCGCTCGCATCAGCTTTCGCCCGTATTTTTCCTCCTCGATGTTATTTATTTATTTTTTTAGGCGGAGAGAAGAGTTGCTTAGAAACAAAGGCATGGATTTTGTGACATGGAATAGATTTGTGCATCCGGCATCTATCGCTATATATGATCGGGTTCGCATTAGCCTATTTAATCAGTTCAGTTTAATACAATATTTGACATTTTAATATTTCTTGCGGTTTGGAAAATGGATAGATTAATCGATCAATATGCAAACATCAAATCTGAAAATAAATACCTGAAATAAGTCGAATACAATATTCATCCATCATCCAAACTGCAAGAAATATTAAAATATACTGTCAATATATTTTAATATTTTTTTGCAGTTTGGCTGGATTAATCAATATGCAAATCTGAAAAATAAAATGTTAGAACATGAAAAATAAGTAAAATATATACACAAATATGGTAATTTAATTATTACACCAAAATGTTTATATTCAAGTCAAATATAAACCAGTTAAAATGTACACATTTAAAATAAAAATATATGCAATATGGTACTCCTAAATTAAATTTAAAAAAATCGAACAAAGCAAATCAAACCATTATATAAATTATAAAACTAAAATAAGAAAAACTGCAATATAAAATACTTGTAATTCTAAAAGTGTAAAATTAAAATGATTAGCATTCCAGTATTTCCAAGATAGAAGAAAATATTCACATTCATTTGATATAATCAGTGATGTTACCTTTAAATTTTGGAGCCTAAATCTACTGTGATATATGTGACCTAACAAGGACAAGCACTGTAGAAACTGCATCGACATATATAATCGCTGTACCTCATTCACACAGTCACTCACTACCCAAACAAAAACACGACTCCATATTGATAATAAACTTTTAATTTCAAGTTAAGATGGATGGCCGTGGAACATAGAAAACAGACATTTCAGTATAAACATATGCATTCCAACGGAGTTCGACAGCTACCGGAGGGGAACGGAGAAACATTTCACGAGTACAGTTCAAACGTGTAGGATAAAAATACGGCCAGCAAAGCCGAAATGTGGCCCGTTCCCACCTTTCCCATCCCCCGTTGTACATTTTAAGCTGGAAGGGATACCTCCCCCGTCTTTTTGACAACATTTAAAGTCAGTAGATAATAATATTGCACTTAATGAAATGAAGGGGTCGTGTGTGTGTGTGTGTGTGTGTGTGTGTTGGGGGGGGGGTTAAGTTCATATCGCTTGTAAGCTGCTCGGTGACTTAAGGTGCAAATGGATCAAGTTGAACCAACCAACAAATAGGCGTGGTGATCTACACGCCTTTTTCGATCGTTGATGGAACAATTAAAAATCGTGGCGGGACAGTAAATACTGAGTACACCAGGAACGTCGCTATGATTAATAGTTAGCACAATGTATAAGCTATAAACAGCTTTAATAAAGGTGAGAGGGCCTTTCGAAAAGGGTCACATCTTATAACACGCCCGTCACAATTGAAATAAATGGCAAGTTCATCATGTGTGTCGTCCAAGAGTGGCAGAGTTATGTACAAACCTGGGTAGGTGGTCAACGTGTGAAACCGACAGCCACAAATAAACCTGCAGGATTCCGATTAACTTTTGCTAATTATTTTTTTCTTTTTTTGCTTGGACAACGAGGGCAAGTCACAGGGATCTAGAATGGTTTTAATTTTTTTTTTAAGCACAAATGCACTTTTTTTTCTTTCTTTTTTTTTTTAAAGTTCATTTATTAATGGCCTGCTGAAAGGCACTGCCACAATACAAGTTTAGGTGAGGGGGCGGAGCTACTGTCCATCACTCACACGAGACAGTCCATTCTAAAGTTTAGTATATATATATATATATATATATATATATATATATATATATATATATATATATATATATATATATATATATATATATATATATATATATATATATATATATATATATATATATATATATATATTCAGGATTGGGCGATAAGTGGGGGAGGGCGGGGTAGCTATAGGTAAATTTCGTAAAAGTCATCCAATTCCTCATGAAACAAGTCCCACTCGTCCTCGGAGTCGGTCACCTCGTCGTCGGTGCCGGCGGCGAGCAGCATTAGGAGCATCTCGCTCAGCTCGAACGTGACCATCTCCTCGTCGTCGTTGTCGAATGAGTCGCTGCTTTCTCGCTCGTCCAGGATGTCCCAGAGGCGCGTGTGTCGTGAACTCTGCAGGGATAAATACACGTCAGCTTGCATTCGGGGGGGGGAGTAACGACTGTCCTGCAAAATTCCTTATACTTACTGTTTTTCTATTTGATTGTTTAATTTTTATGTCCTACGTGCCATGTTGTGAAAGGGTAGAACATTTGGAAAAAGTTACCATGCAAGTTGAGCCAGGGAGTTTTCACATATTTCAAATTGGATTTTTTTTTATTGGAATAAATCAAGTATTTTTTAAATGTTGGATCTTACTATGAAAATTAAACATAACAGGAGATGATTAAGCATATCCCTAAATAGAACAGTTTTGAGAAAAAGAAAAAAAAACTAAATTCCCCCCCACCCTTTGTGGGAGTCCCAAAGTCTGGGCCGGAACTTATTGCAAACCTGCCCTTCTACAACCGACCAGCAAATGGCGCTACAGTAGCAGGCTACATTTTGGTTGGCAACTGACCGAGCTATTTTTATTCCTCTACCGCTTATCCCATTTGAAATTGGGAAGAAGCCGAGCCGGACACCCATTCGTGCCGTTTTTAATCAACATGATATGACGTCGTACCCGGTTCCTGCTGTTTGACCCGGTCTGCCGCCGCGGAGGCTGAGCCTCCTCCAGACGCCCGTCAGGAAACGCGTGCTTGTAGAAGCAGTTGGAGCCGAAAGGACACGTTCCACGGCCCTCGTCGAAGTATCGACACGGTTTACCCCTAAGGAACAGAATGAAGAGACATAATTATTTTCTTTTTAAATAGCGCAAGGGGAGATATCATGGAATTTATTTTATTTTTTTTGGGGGGGGAGGCTGGTGATTTTGCACAAAAGTTTGGGGATATTTGGCTTTTGGGTGACATTTCAGGATAAACTGCACAAAAAAATTTCACTCGAACCCGCCTCGGTAGCAAGTCGCCTTCGCGACCGAGCGGACGGCGGAGCCCTCAATCACGCCCAGTCGACAACCTGATCCGCTTTTTTGGACTCGGGATTCGATACGCAGGCACGCCTACGTTGCGCTCAATAATGGGTGACTCGAATTGTTGCCCCCCCCCCCTCGCGCATTTTGTCGTTCGTATCTCCTTTAACTGGAGAGCGGCTGTCCACGTACCCCATGCCTGCCTTGTACGTCTGGATGAGTTTCTGCTTTTCTTCTTTGTCCTCCACCCAGAACTCGCTCGGGATGACGAAGTTGGATGTGATTCGACATTCCGGGCAAGATCTGAAGGAGAAAGCAAATGATGGACACTGGAAAACATACAAGTGATTTGTCGACATTTGCGCAGCTGAAACGCGACAGCTTGTCGTTCTTTGCCGAGCACAGCGCAAGCGCGTGACTCACTTGATGATTCTGCTCTCGAATTGCCGGGCGCTTCGCCACCTACGGATGCACTTTAGGCAGTAGCAGTGGCTGCAGTTGGAGAGGATGCCGAATCGGCGCTCGCTCGGGTTGCTTTTCTCAAACACCACCTCCATGCACACGCCGCACATCATGTCCTTGCTGCGCTGGACGGCGAACGAGATCTCCATGTCTTTCTCGTGGGCCTCGATGCATGCCTGGAAGAAGAAAAGGTGAAGGAGAAATTTGCAGAAAAAAAAGAAACGTCCGTCCAGCCATGTTCTTAACCGGGGCCAATATGGATTTTATATTTGGCAGGATAAAATTCTTAGAGCTGTCAAAATTAATTGATTTGTCGACAAGTAATGTTACCTACGTCCTCAGCACAGGTGATGTCATCTTCAGTCGACAGCAAGTGGAAATTTTTATTTTTTAAGGTATTTATCGTGCTTTAAAAATAATGAAGTTATCAAATTCATTCTGGACAAATGATTAACTTTTTACTGCTGAAAACGTCTCAATGAGTCAAATATAACGACTTTAATATTTTTTTACCTTTAAACATTTTATTGTTTTGTACCCACAAAAAAACAAACAAATGATTGTCCTAATCAATATTTAAATTACCAAATTAATTGTAATTAACTCATTCACGCCCCCAAAACATGTAAATACGTTCTATTTTAAATACTACCATGCTCCCAAAGACGTTTATTTTTTATTTTTTATACTAGAGCACACATAAGGCTTTGATGCAGCCTTTGAACTGAAGAGAACGGTGAAGCAATGGTAGTAATTACAAAAACAGCCAGCAGGTGGCAGCAGATTCTAAGAGATCAACCAGGGCCATGTTGCAACAAGCTCTTTTCCCCAGTGATTTAAACAGATTTATGAATAATGATGAAACGTTAGCTATATTCTAATGCTAATTGCTGCAAAATGGAAACAGATACAAATATTTAAAAAATCTTGATGAAAGAAGACTCTAATCTTTCTTTTGGTAGGTTCCATGTTTTTATAGCAATAGAACACAATATTCTGTGGGCCTTGCAAAAATCCCTCAAAATCCAGTAAACCAGCCGGGAGCGAAGGGGGTTGCTTCAGTGAAAATGGCTGTGAGTGAATCAGTTAATATTTTCTTCGTAAATCGAGCAGCCCTACTGACAGCACTAAGAATTCCGCTAACCCATTAATTGGCAGATTAACTGTTCGCCCGCCACAACAATACCTTGGTGTGGTCCGAGCGCTGGTTGTTGTCGGTGGGGTGGAGCACCTGCAGGCCGCACATGTCGCACACGTCGCCGTGCAGGTAGACGCAGTTGAGGCCGTAGCGGCACTCGCCCACGGCGGCATACGGACACATCTGCTTCCTCAGCTCTTTGTCGTCGGACGCCATCTCGCTGTCGAACTCCTCGATGAGGGGGACGGAGCTCCGCGCGTTCACCGACTCCGCTGGGTACACGGGAAATGACAACGTACGTTTCGAAATTCATTTTTGGGCAACGTTGACGGGCCATTCTATACGCTTTTTCGTCGGCTCCCACGTCACTCACCAGACCTTTGAAAGCCACACACACTCAAAGTCAAAGCTATGATAGCGTGGCCAGGTGACTAATAATGTATGCACCTCGCACGCATATTCAATCAATATGATAATCAACAGGGAAAAAAATTCTATTTAGTTTAAACCGTCATCCTGTACAATGAAATGCTAAGGATCTTTTCCATTGGTTGGCCTCACAAAGCATCCGTCGCTTTAAACGAGATAAATGCTGTTCTCAACATGATAAAAATAGCAACATTGCTTATCAGGCACACCGAGAGACGCCTTCTCCTTGGATCTAAATCAAAGAAGGTCAAGCATCGTTTGAATCGACCACTCACCGCGTCCGCAGTACGGCTGCCCCGGTACAAACACGGCGGCGTTGACCCAATCTTGCGCCCCTAGGCCGGGCGTGGGCCCACTGAGCTCCGGATCGGGCTGGCTGGCTCGGGAGGTGGAAGGCAAGGGCTCCGGCGTCGGCAGCTCGTCTTGTGATGGACTGAGATGCTCGAACCTAGTCGACCAGATTGATGATGTTAGACATTGCTCAAGGAATCAGAAGCTTGCAGCCAAATGTGAACGTCGTCATTAGAGCCGACAAACATGGAAAGGCTTTTAAAAAATAAAAATCCTCCACTAAGCCTGCTAAACAGATGGGCTTTCAAAAATGAAAGTTTGTAATCTTGCTATAAAGCTTCAGACTGATACAGCTGTCTTCTTCAAATGGTAACATTCAAAGAAATGGTCAAATATTTTCCCAACAGTATTTCATTTTTAGAATGCTATGACATATTCATGCATACAGAGGGTTAAAGAAGTGTGCATAGAAAATTATTTCCCAGCCCAAGATTCTCTCGTGCATGTTTGGCTAAACAAATCTGTCCTTGTCCTTGCAGATAAAGACAAAACACCGGAGAGCACAACCTCCTCGTTTCACGCTGGGAGTTTCAGCTGCTGGGATTTGGATACCCTCCGCTGATAAATGAACATTGCACATTATTGTATTCAAAATCTGAGTGCTCTTGTTAAACATAATTGTAAAAAAGAAAAAGAAAAAAGAAGCTGTAATCAGGTTTTTCAACAAAGGGTTCTCTATGGTTTAACGTTTATGCAATTGGGGGATGGGTAGGGATTAGAGGTATGCATGGTGAAGGATGCCAAACTGCAAATATCCATTAGAGTGTACGTCAAATCAGAAATGAATAAAATTGTGATACATCAAAAAGTCCCACCCCTAATATTTAAGAGTACTTCCCCCGATTCCTGGAAATTGCCACTTTCCAGTTTAACAGGTAAACTGACAATGTGGCAGGTAAGAAGCAATGCAAAAAACGATACAATTGTTTGTTTGCAAAAATAGAAACCAGTGCGACTAAGGTTGCCTGACAGGACGTTTTACTGTCAAGCCAAGGCAACAACGTGACCGTCAGGGATCTCATTTCAGAAGACTTTGTGGTTGTGCTGCTTTTTTTTTATTTTTATGGAATAACAGGGTTGAAAAAACACCAATATCTGCAATGTAATGCATCGTTACTCATTTCATTTTGGTAGTAACACTCCACCAAATAGACTCCTTATGGGCAAGTCAACCCAAAAATTATTCTTGACATTAACTCATTCACTGCCATTGACGGCTATAGACGTCAAAAATTCATTTGAAGTATTTTTATTAATTTAACATTTTTTCCCACTTTTGTTAAGAGCATGAAAACCTAGACATGTTTTTATTGTATTAGAACAGATATATCATTTGTGATTAATCATGATTTAACTAGTGAAATAATGCGATTAAAATTTTGAATCGCCTGGCGCCCCTAATTTTAAAAATATTTTCTTAAAAAAATAATAATAATAATTATAATAGAGATTATTAAAAAAAAATTTATTTGTTTAAAAGAAAAGATTATTAAAAATTAGGAGCATCAGGCGATTAAGATTTGTAATCGTAATTAATCGCATGACTTCACTAGTTAACTCACGATTAATCACAAATTTTCTGTTAACTCACGATTAATCACAAATTTTCTATCTGTTCTAAATGTACAACAACAAAAAAAGGTTTTCATAATCTTGTTAACAAAAATTGAAAAAAATAATGTTTAACTAATAGAAATAGTTAAAATGTTGTTGTTTTTTAAAGTCTATAGCTGCCAATGGCAGTGAATGAGTTAATATGTTGTCTGTGCCGCCACTAGTCTAAACACGGCATTGATGAATGTTGTGTTTGTGGAACATGAGTTGAGCAGCAAAATCCACCCAATTATATCCATCTCAGTCATTTTGGACCAATAGCTTAGCTTTGGAAAACAGGTGAGCTGTGTATTTTTTTTTTTTGTAAAGGAAAAAAAGGTTGGGGTTGACTTCCCCTTACAGCTTGTCCTTGTGCAACAATTTACTGTCAACATTATATTAAGCAAAAGAATTTAGAGGAACTTGTAAGGACAGGTAAGCAGAGAGCCTGACTTAGCTATAAAAAGGTGCCATATGTAATATTAAAAATAATAACACATGGCTGTAGACTACCGCAACAATTGTCATTTCAGAGATCAACCGATCACCATTTTCTTTGATTTAGCAAACACTGATGTCATGGAAAATGTGGCCATGTGAGCGCTGTGTCGCCAGTTGGTTAAATTCCAAAACACAAGAAGTGACTATAGTCTGTCTGCTCATGAACAATGGCAAAAAAGGTGGGAGGTGTGACGCCGAGACTGCCTGCACTTAATTTCATTTCTAATGAACGGTCAGTCACCGCTGAATAGATTTTTATACTCCCGACTTGTTTTGTAGGCCCCGCGTCAGTGTCAACATGACTTAACATGTCATGGCAGCCAGCGTGTACGGCAATTAAAAAAAGAAAAAAGAAGAAGAAGAAAAAAAAAAGGGCTGATCGCTCCTCCATCCGCCTGCTGCATACGGCGGCTGGTACACTCGTGCACACTGTTAACCAGCCTGTTCCCAGAAAGCCACTCCGGTGTTAGATAAGGACGTGGTGATGGTGGGGGCAGGGAGGGAGGTGTCTGCTGGAGCTGTGCATAAATAAGGAGGAGGAGGAGGAGGAGGAGGAGGAGGAGGAGGAGGAGGGCGCTGCAGATGAGTGAACCTGGGGAACCCAGCAACAGCAGAAAGAGGAGGGAAACTGAGAGCGTTATGCAATTGCTATGCAGGATGCAGAGCACTCTGTCTGGCCCTAAAAAGAAGAAAAAAAAGGAGTTGGGGAAGGGGGGGGGTCATTGAGTCCATCACAATAGGCAGAGCCTGGGGAATTGAGCCATGAGAAACCCCCATGACGGGCTGCCTTTTCTTCAGCGTCTTAACCGAGCGAATCCCCCAATCACAAGGATGGAGGAATGTGACTCGTCAACACAGCACAAGTAAATCAAATGCATCATAATCTTGACAACGAGTGTCTTGAGATAATTGATGGGGGGGTCCTTGCCTCGAGCTGCCTCCGTAACTATGGGGATGCTCCTTGTGGAGCCAGACACCGAGCAGACAGCGTCTGTGCCGCTGCCGTCTGGACACACTCAAGCCTGACAACAGAGCGAGAGCCTCATCTGCCCTCCGTTTTGAAGCGTATGCAGGTTATCGAGCCGCTAGATGTTCATTGCGGGCCCTCACTTGTTTTTCAAAACAAAACGGGAAAGTCACACAATTAACACCAAGCCCAAGTAAGGATCATTAAGATGTCATTGAGTTGAGTTAACCCTCGCCCTGAGGTCAAACAATTCAAGATTTTCTGGACAAATCACTCCTCCGACATTGCCTAAAATATACATCCCGGGTCTAACAACGTAAAGAAGCAACTCCACAAGTGTTTTGATATTGCATCGAGAGACTGTAGAATATGAAATGGAACTTGTCGCAACTGCATCAGTACAAGATGGCTACATAGTCTTAGTAAGTTTACTTCCATTGCCAATTTGGAATGGCCGTCATGATTAAGACAAAACATTTAATTTGTAGGGGAAAATAATATTCTGTTGGCACCATTATGCTGAAACAGGTGTGAAACGCTAACAGACGAAGGCACAACATTTAATTTTAGAGACAGTTGGATCCTGGAAGCAATTTTACACAATTTCCAAAAGCAACCCCAATTCCAAATTGTTTATACGGTCTTAAAAGTTGTCATCCTCGACAACCAACCGACCCCCCCCCCCATGCCATATTTCAAAGCACATTATTATATCATATCCAGGAAGACAGCTGCACTGAGGATTCCAACACGCCACTGCCATGGACGACAACATGTTGCCAGTGTCAAGTGTCGTATCC
The DNA here is from genome assembly GCF_054856555.1 of Leptonotus elevatus. Lineage (NCBI taxonomy): Eukaryota > Metazoa > Chordata > Actinopteri > Syngnathiformes > Syngnathidae > Leptonotus > Leptonotus elevatus. Next base: position 10,889,595 of record NC_141255.1, read on the forward strand.
TCCACCGCGGCCGGGCGTCACTTTAGACGGGGGAAGTTGTCACGGATCCACTGACGGCTGACCCCAACTCACCCCTGATGTTTTGCAAGAACATCTACTGTATTCTATAACCACTGACGGCTGACCCAAACTCACCCCTGATGTTTTGCAAGAACATCTACTGTATTCTATAACCAATCACTCACCTGCACCGGTCCCCAAACGCACAGTTTCCCTTCTGGTAGAACTTGCAAAGCATGGCGGCTGCCGGCTTGCTGCTGGTCAGATCGTGTGAATATCGACAGTTGTCACCTTCTTTGCATAGACCGTGCAAAAAATACCTGCAAATAGAAAGTGACATTAGTGGTTCATCGCTAGTCTTTGCAATATAATGCTTGGTCGTCAACAGTCATCGCGTTTACTCCCAACCAACTGTATTCTTAAGCGTTCTTCGAGGTGACAAGCTAGCACCTGATTTTATACCAGAATGCTGATTAGACAGAACTTACAAAGCGGTTGTTGTGTACATTAATATTCTGTTTAAAGGAAACAAGGTCAACGAGGCTCTCCTCTTAATGCCCGTTAAACGTGACGCCGCCGCGTATCGGGGCTTTGTGTCGTCAGAGCCGTGTCTTTAAAACGACGTCGTTGCTAGGAGGAAAAGAAAAATCAAACGAAAACACACTTGTCGGGCTCAGCTAACGCATAGCAAGGCAACAACAGCACAACGATCGCGTCGCTAAACCGACGTTGACAACCGCTCGATACTTGTCATAACGCCACTATTTTGAGGAGAGAAGTGCCGCAATGGCTTCCTCATCGATTTTCAAACAACGGTTCTTCAAATCCTACCTGCAGGTTACGTGTTTGGTCCAACCTCCTGATATCGCTGGGGCCGCTGTGGACGATGCAGCTGCTTCCGCCATTGCTGTTTATGTTTAAGCTGCCGGATGTTCCGGACAGCGCCGCTTCTCGTTCGGGCTTCTTCGGCAATCTTCGGCTTGTGTCGGAGTTTGCCGAAAGACGAAACCTTGCGCCGCTTGTTGGACATTTTGAGTCATTACAGCCAGTTTGGAACATAAGACAGACTGGGAACACGAACATTTTGGGTAATGTTTAACGTTCTAAAAGGGTCAGAAAGGAAAGAAATCTCACAAAAATAATGCTATTAGACCTTTTCGTAGAATTGGGGGCATTCTAAACTCCCTGGGAGCCCCCCCAGAAAAAAACCCTGAAGAATGGATAAGAAAATGTTTTTTTATTGTAATTTACATGTGCAATAAATAAATAATACCGACCAACACTGAAAGCTTCATATTTAAAATGAAACTAGAAATAATTTCACACATAAACACTATAAACACGCAATAAAAATAGCATTGGCCTCATGAGATGGCCCCTGTTCAGCCATCATTATAATCATAATAGAGATGGTTAGGAAGTACAAAGGTAGCCTGTAAATTAAAGAAAACAATGAAACAAAATAGGTCTTGTTTGCTTAGTCGAACTGCAAAAGGATTTACTGCAAAGAAGACTTAACCTAATTTACAAATGTAATTTCACTTCTCTTTTTAATAGATCGCTGTTTGTCTTTCAAATTTGACGCTTCTGGGAATGGAGCTATGCGACTTCACTTCCCCTTTCATTTGGCTTCTGCTTCATGTAAACAACATAACGCGTGATAGTTGAATGTGTGGCGAGGTGTGCAAAATAAACAGCTGCAAATGTGCAAATATGACATACTGGCCGTATTGATCTGATAAGAGTTGCAATTTGACAAATAAGTTAGAATATATCCATAACTGTAGCTGTAACTTTAGATTAGGAGTTGTACAAATTAGATTGTAGCAATAAAAATGCTCAACTGAAAGCCTTTTTTTTTTTAATACGCCAAAATATAATTCAAGCTCAAATAGACCACCAAGAAAAGCTAAGTCAATATACATCCAGAAAATATGACATTGCAACAAAAAAAGATCTTTAATTTTGGAGTTTTTAGTGTGTTTACGGCCCTTATATTCATGACTTTTTGTGTCAGGGCTGTGGAATGCTCTATTTAACCAGGTGTCATTTTGCTTTGCCCAATCAGCTCGTTCCATTCTCACGCGTCTTCCTCAGATGGTTCTCATCTGACTTTCAAATCTTCTAATTCCTCATCATGTGCCTTGTGCTTTTTCAGGTCTTTTTTCAAAATTTTATACTTCCTTGTGACATTTGCCACAAATTATTGCATGTATTTTTTTTTGTGGTTTGTGATTTTTCAGTTTTAGTTTCTCTTCCCCAAACAGCATGACCAAACATTGACAAAAAAGAATCTGATTGAATGTAACCCCAACAAAATGCTTGAATGCGCTGACATTATGATAACATTATTTTTTTTTTAAATAAATTAATAAATTGTATCTTAGCCATTTCAGTGTGTCACACAATGTGTGCAAGCAAAACTTTGATGCTAGCTAGCTAATGTAAGCAAAGGGGACCCACGTATGGATTCGAAACCTCTTTACCGATTATTGAAATGCGTGGGGGTTACCCACATTTCAATAAGCTCGGCTCACTGGTTGTTTATCTACCTACATTGTGGTTGCAAACTTTTCGTCATTTTTTGTTTAGGAAAATGACTTAGAAGACATGCTCTTCAAACAACCAAATGCTCATCTATTTGTGGGTCAGGATTTTATCAGACCCAACATTATTCATTACACAAACAAAACATTTATTCTTTTGTCTTTTCACTTTTTTTTTTAACTACTATTTACAATTGTATTATTATCTACAATTTAAGAAAGCTATAATTTAGGACATACCTCTAGAGGTATTCGCAAATCTTATTTACTACGATTCAGAATCGATATAAAATGCCCCAAAATCAAATTTGTTAAAATTATTTTATACTGTCTTGCCCTTGTTTGTGTGCATTTACTGGGAGCGCTGTTCATGTTGTACACGATTTGGCCACTTAGGGGCAGTGTGGTTCAGCGCGTTCTGATCCACTGTTAAGTTGTAGCCACATTAGAGAGAAGGAAAAAGTCACGATCAAGTTATGCCAACAAAAGTAGTTTTTTTTGCAGCGTAGGAAGAACATATGCCGGTGAGTAATGTTAAGATGCTTCTCTGTATACTTTCCGGAATCGTTTTTGTATGAATAGCCGTTCTTTTGAGTGATTAAAGTGCCGCGAGTATCGCACTAATTAGCGTTAGCGAGTCAATGATGCTTTCCATTGTGCGTTAGGCTACGCTCAGGAAACAAGCTAAACAAAGTGTGTTTGCATTTAAGTGCGCGCTGTGTAATTTTCTTCGTTTTGTGTTTAGATTTACAGTTAACCTCAACTGGAGTTGAATAAACTGCTTGATACTGTAACAATAGGATTGTAAGTTTGAGTTCATGTTGCTTGGGGGGACTGATTGGGGTGAGGGAACACACGACGTGTGGTAGACCAACTGACTGTTGAGTTCTGCAAATAAATACAAATAAGCAAGCCACTTCTTTAATCGTGTATGGTCAGTGAGAACGGAACAGGGTGAAACAAAAACTATTTCAAAATAAAAGTTTCAAAGTGGTCATAAATTGGGCATCATAGGACTATGACTCTTAATTATTGAGATTGTTCAAATCACACTCATTAGCAATGTCCAACCAGTTATGATAAAATAAGTTTGTTTTGATGTACTTTGAAGAGCAACCAGTCTTTTTTTTTGGAACAGTATTGTAAATCTGACATTAATCACTCATACTTTTGTATTTAGAATAAGGAATGTCAGAATATATATTTTTTTTTTTTATTGTTTTTTTTTTTTTTTTTTGTATTTATATTTTTTTATTATTTTTATTTGTATTTATATATATATATATATATATATATATATATATATATATATATATTTTTTAATTTATTTAATTTTATTTTTTTAATTTTATTTTTTATTTTATTTATTATTTTTATTTTTATTTTTATTTTTATTTTTATTTTTATTTTTATTTTTATTTTTATTTTTATTTTTATTTTTATTTTTATTTTTATTTTTATTTTTTATTTTTATTTTTTTAATTAATTTTTTTTAATTTTTTTTATTTTTATTTTTTTATTTTTTATTTTTTATTTTTTTTATTAAGACAAGGGATGTGTACTCATACGGGTATTCGTCTGGGAAACGAGTATTCAACATCCCTAATTAAGACGTTTGGCAACTGTTTCCAATTGTGTTTTTATTTAACAAAACAGTGTAAAACATGTTACAAACCATTTACAAAATGTTTCGTTGGAGCTGCTCAGAGTGAAACAAAAAAAAAGCAAAGATAAAGACTTGCCATAAAGGTGAAAAAAGAGGAAAATAGTTGATGGTGAAGTGCCCGCAAGAGCAGAGATTAAAACACATCCCTTGACGTGTTGACTGTTGAGTACTCCTGAAGCTATGTCGTCCCAAGGGTAAGATTGTTTTTTTTCTTTCAGTAATCATTCCTCATATTTGCACTGCTCCGAACCGTGTAAAAAAAGGCTCATAAAAAGTATCCGTATTTGTTTTTTTTTTTTAGGACTGGCGTGGTGCTGTTGTTTATTTCCCTGTTAACACCAGGCTGCATGGCAGCAGGGATGGATGACAACCCATTCAAAATATATGTTATTTTGAGGAGAGTTGCAGACCTCCCCTATAAAAATCTGACCTCCTATATCTTGTGCCCAACACCACGGAATACTTGGACATCTCTTACAACTCCATCCAAAACATCACCACGCAGTCTTTCCCCCGACTGCCTCAACTGTGTTTTCTCAAGGCAACTCATTGCGGGCTCATTTGGGGGATGTGAATGTGACACGGTTGAGTGCCCTGAGGGTCGTCACCATGTTTTCGGATGACTGTATCGTCACCGACGACCCCTTCCAGAACCTGAAAGTGATGTCGTATTTGCACAGCCTCACCATAGAAAACACTTGAATAAACAGCTCATTCATGGGAGATATTCCAAAAGAACGTTTGGCTGTTTTCTCTTCAGAATTTGTCTTTTGTCAACATTACGTTCGCTGAAGATACACCTGATGGCCTAATGTTTGATTTTCATCCCGTCAATCACAGCATTAGACTTTAGATGGAGTGATACATAAATACGCGGATCCCCTATTTAACATGAGTTTTGAGGATGCGTTAAGTTTGAAATACGTTAAGTTTTCTGGGAGCGGAATGAACGGTTTACCCTGTAAAATCTTATCAGAGACCCTGGATGTGTCAGACAACCTCCTGTCAGAAGGCTTCTGGAAGCCTTCGTGTTCCTGCACCTCCTGTCTTCCCGAGACTGAAGCACCTGTTGATGAGCAAGAAGCGTTTCAGCAATTTGTCCTTCATCTTGAGACAGACACATGAAATGAAGCATCTGGAGTCCCTGGATTTGTGTTTCAACTCTATACACTTGGACAAAAGATGCCAATGGGCCGGCCACTTGATTGAACTCAATCTTGGAAATAACAATCTGGGCAACAGTGTTTTTGAGTACCTGTCACCAAATCCGGAGTGGATTTACTTATCGAAAAAACGGGAATAACTGCCATAACCCAAGAAAACCTGTCGCGGTTTCCCAAACTGACACATCTCCGGCTCAGTTCCAAAAGCATCCAAGCGCTCCCGGAACATCTCATTGCCCCGAATCTGATTAGTCTCTACATGGAGCAGAACGCGATAACAACTCTTTCCCGGCAAGTCTTAGGGAATGTCCTAAACTTCGGGTCTTCAAAGCTGTTAACAATCCCTTCATATGCTCCTGTGATCTCCACTGGTTACGAGGTGCCAGGAGGCTCACTGGAGCGGGGCAGGCCACAACACCCCCACCCGCCCGCCTGGAGCCCCGAAACCCGGGCCAGGGATGGAGCTCATTACTCTTTTTGGTTGCACCACGTGATAACCCTTAATATTTAAGATTGTTCAAGTCACACTCATTAAAAATACTTAAGAGGAACAAAACTGCTGTACTTTATCATAAACTTAGTTTGTTATGTTATACTTCGAAGAGCAACCGGTAAATTGTTGTAATTTGCAGTTTTGTGGAACAGCATTGTCTGCCGTAATCATTCATCCTTTTGTGTATTTTGAATGAGCAATATCAGATGTATTTATTTATTTATTTGTTTGTTTGTTTGTGTGCGGCACGGTGGCTGACACGTCCGCCTCCCAGTCCAGAGGACGTGAACAGTTGCTTGGGTTTTCTCCGGGTGCTCCGGTTTCCTCCCACATTCCAAAGACATGCATGGCAGGTTAATTGAACACTCTAAATTGACCATAGGTGTGATTGCGAGTGTGGATGGTTGTTTGTCTCTGTGTGCCCTGCGATTGGGTGGCAACCAGTTCAGAGTGTACCCCGCCTACTGCCTGAATCCAGCTGGGATAGGCTCCAGCGACCCCTGCGACCCTTGTGAGGACAAGCGGTTAAGATGTTTATTTATTATTAAGAGTAGGAATGGACCGGTATCCGTCCGAATGACTGGTATCCATCTGGAACATTTTTTTTGAACATCCCTAATTAAGACATTTTGCCAACTGTTTCCAATTGTGGAAACAAATGTTTTATATGTCTTCTTAACAAAACATTTACAAAAATCTTCATTGGGGTTGCTCAAAGTGAAACAAAAAAGCAGAAATAAAGACTTGCCATGATGGTGAAAAAAGGGGAAGAAAGTTGGTGAAGTGCCCGCAAGAGCAGAGATTAAAACACATCGACTTGACGTGTTGACGGTTGAGTACTCCTGAAAGCTATGTCGTCCCAAGGGTAATAAGTTTTTTTCTTTCATTAATCCTTCCTTATATTTGCACTGATCCGCACTGTGTAAAAAGCCTCTTGAAAAGTATGCTTCTTTTTTTTTTTTTTTTTTAGGTCTGGCGTGGTGCTGTTGGTTATTTCCCTGTTAACACCAGGCTGTATGGCAGCAGGGATGGATGACAACCCATTCAAAATGTGTGTTACTTCGAGGAGGAGAGTCGCAGACCTCACCTATAAAAATCTGACGTCCTTTCCCTTACTTTTGCCCAACACCACGGAATACTTGGACATCTCTTACAACTCCATCCAAAACATCACCGCGCAGGCTTTCCCCCGACTGCCTCTACTGTGTTTTCTCAAGGCGACTCATTGCGGGCTCACATATATTTCTCCCAGTTTGTTTCAACACACTCCTGCGCTCCAAATTCTCAATATATCCTTCAATGAATTGCAAACAATTCCTGATATTTCACTTCCCCGACTGACAATCTTGGATTTGTCTGACAATCTCTACAAGGGCTACAGGCTGCCGGAGTGTTTTCAGAACCTGACAAATTTGCAAGTGTTGTCATTAGGAAGCCACATGACACAGTCAGTGCATTTAAATGACTTCAAACCTATAATGAACATTTCCCTGAAACATTTGGTTTTGGGTGCAGGCGAACCTTGGCGAGTGTACCAGTCTGGAGCTCTAGGTATGTTGTCCTTGCAGAAATTGTCCCTTTTTGTGAACTTTTGCGGGCACTTCAGTGAGTTCCACAACCTCCTCGTGGATTTGAATGTGACACGGTTGAGTGCCCTGAGGGTCGTCACCATGTTTTCGGATGACTGCATCGTCACTGACGACCCCTTCCAGAACCTGAAAGCAATGCCGTATTTGCACAACCTCACCATAGAAAACACTTGGATAAACAGCTCATTCCTGAAGGTGTTCTTAAAGGACATGTTGCTGTCTTCTCTTCAGGACTTCTCCTTTGTCAACATCACGTACGCTGAAGATACACCTGATGGGTTTCAGTTTCATTTTCATCCCGTCAATCACAGCATTAGTCTTCGTGCTGTAACTTTTGATGGAGTGATACATTATCAATACAGGTATCCCATATTTAACATGAGCTTTGAGGATGCGTTAAATTTGAAATATGTTAAGTTTTCTGGGAGTGGAATGAACATTTTACCCTGTAAAATCTTACAAACCCTACCTACCCTGGAAACCCTGGATGTGTCAGACAACCTCCTGTCGGATTTGGGCTTCTGGTGGCCTACGTGTTCTTACACTTCTGTCTTCCCAAGACTGAAGCACCTGTTGATGAGCAAGAACCGTTTCACCAGTTTGTCCTTCATCTCGAGAAAGACTTATGAAATAAAGCATCTGGAGTCCCTGGATTTGAGCTTCAACTCCATCTACTTGGACAAAAGATGCACATGGCCCGGTCACTTGATTGAACTCAATCTCGGAAATAACAATCTGGGCAACAGTGTTTTTGAGCACCTGTCACCAAATCTGGAGCGGATTTACTTATCGAAAACGGGAATAACTGCCATAACCCAAGAAATCCTGTCACGGTTTCCCAAACTCACACATCTCCGGCTCAGTTCCAACAGCATCCAAGCGCTTCCGGAACAACTCAACACCCCAAATCTGATCAGTCTCTACGTGGACCAGAATGCAATAACAACTCTTTCCCAGCAAGTCTTAGAGGGATTTCCTAAACTTCAAGTCCTCAAAGCCGGAAACAATCCCTTCATATGCTCCTGTGATCTCCACTGGTTCCTCACAGATCTAAACAAGTCCTGGCTCTTGGACTGGCCTTTGGATTACTTATGCAGCAACCCGGTAAAGTTAGCAGGCCTTCCTCTGTCCGAGTACAAAACCAGTGTGATCGCCTGCGAAACATGGCTCCAAGCCACAGTTGCTTTCTCCGTGCTACTATTCGTAGCAACAACATTGGGCGTGCTTTTCTATCAACTGGATGGTGTGTGGTACACAAAGATGTTATGGGTGTGGATTAGAGTGAAGAGGAGAGGCAAGAAGCACTCACACTTGCTGAAGAATAAGTCATTTTCTTACCACGCGTTCATCTCCTACAGTCATCAGGATGCCAACTTTGTGAGCAGTGAGCTGGCGCCCACCTTGGAGAATGCCGGGATTTCCCTGTGTGTTCACGAACGTGATTTCGTACCCGGTGATTGGATTATAGACAATATCATCAACTGTGTGGAGTCCAGCTACAAAACGCTCTTCGTCCTCTCCAAACATTTCGTCCAGAGTGAATGGTGCAACTACGAGCTCTTCTTTGCCCAGCACAGAGCCATCAACATCCAACAGGATTCTTTGGTCTTCATCCTGTTGGAACCCATCCCCACAGATTGTCTGCCTAAAAAGTTTTTAAGACTGAGAAGTTTGCTCCGGCAGCAGACGTACCTTGAGTGGCCGAAGGACGAGCGGAAGCAGCAAGTGTTTTGGGCAAGTCTGAAATCCATGCTGCGTATGGCAGACAAATCTGTCGTTTTGAGGGATGTGGCCACAGATCTTGCAGATACAGCAACTCTACTTAGTCACCAGTTTTAACACCGCTTCATTTGTCAATGAAATAATTAGTGTAAAAATCTGCCCACTCTATTTTGATTAAAGAATTTCACAAATACATGGGACCTATTGTAAGCGAAAAGTACTGTAAATGATTGTTGATGTGGGATGAAAGAATCAAAATGTATACCTGCTGGTCAAATTACACTCACATTCTTGTCTGCTTAAAAATGTCTTCATAAATATCTTGAATAAATGTCTTTACTGCTACATATGTAATGCCCAACTGACATGCTGCTCTGTGCCTTGTGTTTTGTGTCTAATTCCTTATATGTTTGTACAATGATTAGGTTTATGTGCAGTTCAGTCAAAAAGTATCCACTATGGTATAATAAATTCTGGTGCAAACAGTGGATTTTTTTTTATAATGTTTGCCTCAGTTGAGGAAATCAATGATATAGTCATTATCAGTGGTGTAAATCTATCCGTCCATCTATCCTCTGTAGTGCTTATTCTCAATTGTGTCGTGAGTGTGGGCAAACCTATCTCAGCTGACTGAGCAAGAGGCAGAGTAAACCCTAAACTACTTGCCAGGCAATCGCAGGTCATGTAAAACATCTTACTTACACTTTTAGCTCGTATCAGTAATACTTTCACATCTTGCTTTTCTCTCTTGAGATATGTGACAACTTCTCTAATTTTAGCACATGCACTTAGTAGGCAATTTCCTCTGCAGTCAAATGTGAAATTGTGTATCAGTAGTCTTTTGTCTTCAGTACTTTTATTTAACATTTGACTTTCTTTCTTCTGCAAATTATTATATAAGGTTTTATTTGTATGTGTGTGTGTGTGTTTTCTTTCTTCCTCAATGGCATGACCAAACATTGACAAAAATAAACTTAACTGAATGTACAGTATGAGCAAAATACGAACCAATGTGTATGGTTGTGTATCAAGCTTCCAGAGGTGGACAGTGTTTCCAAATATTATACTCAATTAAGAGTACCATACTTTAACTTTGCAATATTATGCCTCAAGTAAAAGTGAAACGTATTCCTCCAAATAATCACTTAAGAGTCTGTAGTCATTAAAAAAAAAAAAAGTACATGCACTGAGTAACAAATTAGAAACTTCTGATCTGTTTTTTTCTTCCCACCACATGAATGTCATATACGCAAGAATATGAAATAGGAATGTGCAATTTCATGCATTATCCAACAATATTATTTAAACTAAAATAATCATAAATTAAATCTGCAGAAACAAAAATGATTTAAGGCAAATTCAGCCTTAATGGTTTTGAATTCAAATAACTCAAATAACACTTGTGAGACAGCACATATTCAAAGTGGAGTTCTTGTAAGCTGAAATGTGGACATTTTTCCGCAAACAAAGATGACACCACATAACATACTCTATTGTAGCTGTCCTTTTTTGGTAATCTGTAAGGCACACATTACACCGATTGAATGAGGCCAGTGGTGCTGTGGCTCTCCTAAATTTGAGTTGTTTTTGCCAGGCTTCACGTAAATGACCTAATATCCACTTGTCACACTCTGGGTCGGTTTTGTACGGCTTTCAATACGATGACCACCGGCTCGAGGTTAAACTACGGTATGCGACCAAGTGAGCTACTTTGACTTTGTTGCTTTGATTAATTAATTTTGCCATCCCTCGATCCACATTTTTTTTCCTAAAAATGCCTTGAGCAGCAATCTGGTGAGTTCTTGTAGAACTATTACAGATTCTGAGACTCCCTCCAGTAATGCTGTAGTCAAGACCGCACCAACTGAGACCAAGACATGATCGAGACTCAAGAGTTTTGAGACCGAGACAAGACCAAGACTTTGTATAGTAAAGAAAAATGACAACAACAAAAATAACAGAATGTTGTAGCATTGTTTGTTACTTTTATCATGCTTTTCACAATGCTACACAAGTTAACTTGGCTGTAATTGTAAGTTGCCGTTAGCTCTGAATGTTAGCAAAAAACAATCCTGCCGCTTCATCTTCAGCCATTTTCATTCACTCTATGTAAAGGGGGCGCGGCACTCCAAGCGACACTGGGAAGGCCGCACGGCACCTGCATTCTGCATTTCTCACTGGTCACAGTCGTACTGGCCTAGTTTCAATCGGCCTTGATACAAAAAATTTAGTCCACCTGTCCGAGACGGCGAGACTGAAACAAAAGCGAGTAAAAATGCCTTTGATTCCGAGACGAGGCCGGAGGCCACCACTGGTTAATTGAACCCTATGCTAAGTTTTCACAATATTTCCCCTTTAAGTATCATAATCGTGTGCTGTGTCCATAATGTAAAGTATTTTGACTAAAGAAAGACACTGTTTTGCATTGTATATGTTGTTCGACATTGAACTCCTCCACTTGGTCCTGCCCCAAGTGAAGGAGTTCAAGTATCTTGGGGTCTTGTTCACGAGTGAGGGTAGGTTAGAGCGGGAGATCGACCGACGGATCGGTGCAGCGTCTGCAGTGATGCGGACGCTGTATCGGTCCGTTGTGGTGAAGAAGGAGCTGAGCCGAAAGGCAAAGCTCTCGATTTACCGGTTGATCTACGTTCCTGCCCTCACCTATGGTCACGAGCTGTGGGTCGTGACCGAAAGAACAAGATCCCGGATACAAGCGGCCGAAATGAGTTTCCTCCGCAGGGTAGCCGGGCTCTCCCTTAGAGATAGGGTGAGAAGCTCGGTCATTCGGGAGGGACTCAGCGTCGAGCCGCTACTCCTCCACGTTGAGAGGAACCAGTTGAGGTGGCTGGGGCATCTGGTTCGGATGCCTCCTGGGCGCTTCCCTGGGGAGGTGTTCCGGGCATGTCCTACCGGCAGGAGGCCCCGGGGACGACCCAGGACACGCTGGAGAGACTACGTCTCACGGCTGGCTTGGGAACGCCTTGGGATCCCATCGGAGGAGCTGGCTGAAGTGGCTAGGGAGAGGGAAGTCTGGGCTTCCATGCTAAAGCTGCTGCCCCCGCGACCTGACCCCGGATAAGCGGAATTGAAGACGGAACGGAACGGAACGGACATTGTAGTGAATAATTAACTTGGAACCCATTTACGAGACACTTTATTGGAGCTGTTCACGAAGTGAAACAGAAAAGCAGAAATGAAGACTAGGGTAGTGGTGAACGATGAAAGGAAGAGTCAGTGATAAGGAGGCTTTAAGAGCAGAGATTAAAATACGCAGCGCACACTATCAACCTGACGGGTTTGCCGGATGAATGCTCCTGAAGCGATGTTGTCCCAAGGGTAAGATGCATTTCTTCTTTCAGTAATCTTTGCTGATCCCTGCACTTATACAAACAGTAACTCGCATAAAACCGACTTATCACACATTTGTTTTTGTTTTTTTCCAGGACCGGTGTGGTGGTCCTATTGGTTATCTCCCTGTTAACAACAGACTGCATTGCAACAGGGATGGTTGACAACCGACTTGAAACGTGTGTTACTTCGAGGGGGAGAGTCGCAGACCTCACCTATAAAAATCTGACGTCCTTTCCCTTTCTTCTGCCCAACACCACGGAATACTTGGACATCTCTTACAACTCCATCCAAAGCATCACCACGCAGGCTTTCCCCCGACTGCCTCTACTGTGTTTTCTCAAGGCAACTCATTGCGGGCTCAGGTATATTTCTCCCAGTGTGTTTCATCACACTCCCGCACTCCAACTTCTTGATATGTCCTCAAATTACTTAAGAATCATTCCTGACATTTCACTGCCACAACTGTCCATTTTGGATTTGTCTGATAATCTCTACGAGGACTATCAACTGCCTGGGTGTTTTCAGAACCTTACAAATCTGCAAGTGTTGTCATTAGGAAGCAAAGCGGCTCTGTCAGTGCATTTAAATGACTTCAAACCTGTCATGAACATTTCCTTGCAACATTTGCTTTTGGGTGCAGGAGTTCAATGGCAATTGTATGAATCAGGAGCTCTAAGGATGTTGTCGATGCAGAAATTGACCCTTTTTGTTAACTTCTGCGGGCACGTCAGTGTATTGGACAACCTCTTTGTGGATTTAAATGTGACACAAGTGAGTGCCTTAAAGTTCATTACCATGTTTTCTGACAACTGCAATATCACTGGTGACCCCTTCCAGAACCTGAAAGCAATGCCATACGTGCGAAATCTCACCATAGAACACACCTGGATAAACAGCTCATTCTTGGAGATATTCCTAAAGAACATTTGGCTGTCTTCTATTCAGGATTTATCTTTTGTCAACATCACATACAATGAAGATACGCCCGATGGGTTACAGTTTCAGTTTCACCCCGTCAATCACAGCATTAGTCTTCGTGCTGTAACTTTTGATAGAGTGATACATTATCAATACAGGTACCCCATACTCAACATGAGCTTTGATGATGTTTCAAATCTGAACTATGTTAAATTTTCTGGGACCGGAATGAACATTTTACCCTGTAAGATTTTGTCCACCCTGCCTACTTTAGAAACCCTGGATGTGTCCGACAACCTCCTGTCGGATTTGGGCTTCTGGTGGCCTTCGTGTTCTTACACCTCTGTCTTCCCGAGACTAAAGCACTTGTTGATGAGTAAGAACCGTTTCACCAGTTTGTCCTTCATCTCGACACAGACACATGAAATGAAATATCTGGAGTCCCTGGATTTGAGCTTCAACTCCATCTACTTGGACAAAACATGCACATGGCCCGGTCACTTGATTGAACTCAATCTCGGAAATAACAATCTGGGCAACAGTGTTTTTGAGCACCTGTCACCAAATCTGGAGCGGATTTACTTATCGAAAACGGGAATAACTGCCATAACCCAAGAAATCCTGTCACGGTTTCCCAAACTCACACATCTCCGGCTCAGTTCCAACAGCATCCAAGCGCTTCCGGAACAACTCAACACGCCAAATCTGATCAGTCTCTACGTGGACCAGAATGCAATAACAACTCTTTCCCAGCAAGTCTTAGAGGGATTTCCTAAACTTCAAGTCCTCAAAGCCGGAAACAATCCCTTCATATGCTCCTGTGATCTCCACTGGTTCCTCACAGATCTAAACAAGTCCTGGCTCTTGGACTGGCCTTTGGATTACTTATGCAGCAACCCGGTAAAGTTAGCAGGCCTTCCTCTGTCCGAGTACAAAACCAGTGTGATCGCCTGCGAAACATGGCTCCAAGCCACAGTTGCTTTCTCCGTGCTACTATTTGTAGCAACAACATTGGGCGTGCTTTTCTATCAACTGGATGGTGTGTGGTACACAAATATGTTATGGGTGTGGATTAGAGTGAAGAGGAGAGGCAAGAAGCACTCACACTTGCTGAAGAATAAGTCATTTTCTTACCACGCGTTCATCTCCTACAGTCATCAGGATGCCAACTTTGTGAGCAGTGAGCTGGCGCCCACCTTGGAGAATGCCGGGATTTCCCTGTGTGTTCACGAACGTGATTTCGTACCCGGTGATTGGATTATAGACAATATCATCAACTGTGTGGAGTCCAGCTACAAAACGCTCTTCGTCCTCTCCAAACATTTCGTCCAGAGTGAATGGTGCAACTACGAGCTCTTCTTTGCCCAGCACAGAGCCATCAACATCCAACAGGATTCTTTGGTCTTCATCCTGTTGGAACCCATCCCCACAGATTGTCTGCCTAAAAAGTTTTTAAGACTGAGAAGTTTGCTCCGGCAGCAGACGTACCTTGAGTGGCCAAAGGACGAGCGGAAGCAGCAAGTGTTTTGGGCAAGTCTGAAATCCATGCTGCGTATGGCAGACAAATCTGTCGTTTTGAGGGATGTGGCCACAGATCTTGCAGATACAGCAACTCTACTTAGTCACCAGTTTTAACACCGCTTCATTTGTCGATGAGTCAGATTGTGTAAAAATCTGTATTTTTAATCTGGTGCATGAGAACATGCAAAATTGACCCTTTAGTATTTAGTTTTTGTTAGTATGCAAATAGCTGGATCTTTGGAGTGCTTGCCTAGCTTATTTTGATGAAATTATGTCACATGTGACCTGAGAACTGTTTTTCATTGTGCGAAATGAATGCATGATACAATTCATCATCTGTAAATGATTTTCAACCTGTGCTGAATGAAGCAAATGTGTTTTTGCTGGTCATCTAACGCTTACATCTTCGGCTGACATTTTTAATAAATGTTCTCCCTGACATGCTTCACTGTGCTTTCATTGTGCATATGCCTATTTCCCTGTGTATAATTGTGTTTTGTGTCAATTTAAATGTGGATTTCAAAGGTTTTAATAAATTCCCGTTTTAATTGTATGCTTCAGTAAAAAAAAAAACTATCAAAGCAAGAGTGACGATTTTTGTTCTGTCAGCTTCCCTTTTAGCTCGAGTGTCATTTACACTTACGCATTTTACTTTTCTCTTTGAAGATATTTGGCGACTTTTCTAGTTCCAGCAGATCCACTTGATACAACACCTCTGCAACCAAATGACAAATGTATCATCATGCTGTAAGACTTTATCATATTAAACTCAATTGGTAACAAATTTGAATACCCCTGTAAGTCCATATGTTTGAATGTAAGATGGTTACCATCATCAAGTTTGCAGGAAAAACACAAGGTCCTGCAAAGTGCCTACAAGACATGCTGCGCAAAACATGTCAGTGGTTTTGCCCCATTACTGTCCATTAGCTCAATACTTAGCCATGCATTGAAGTAAATCATGTGTGGCAGAATCACCCCATTTCTTTGCCAATTAAACCAGCAGCGCATGCCGGCGGAGGATTCGAGAACAAGTTAATTGGACATTTTTGTGGATCTAAACAAAGTCCTAAAATTCTCTGCAGATCTCCCTGATTATTCTGGACAGTCAGCGTTTTGTTTATTTAGCTTGTTTTTTTATCACTCCATCGGGTAACTTTTGAGCACCTTTTATCAAATGCTGTTCACTATTATTCTTTATTAGGATCCCTAGTCTTCCTGGGGTTCTCAAATAATTCAACAAAAACATGCAAAGTTTAAAATTACAAAGCTTAAAATGACCTATGTGGCCAGTGAACATTAAGACTGTTAAATTAGGAATATATATATATATATATATATATATATATATATATATATATATATATATATATATATATATATATATATTAGAGTATTACAGTTTTCAAAGGGGTCAAACCTGTCAAAACATCCCTATTGATAGTCTTGTGGTTGCATATCTATATATATCCACACTGTGGCAGCATTTACTCACAGTAAATTTTCTCAACTGGTTTGTTTATGCTAAATGTAATGGGTTATGAGTTAGTGAATTACATTAACAAACACAACAACCCGATGTATACTGGAAAATAAGGCAGCGTTCATGAATTCAGCGTTCACTTCAAACTGAAAAGGCAAGTTCAAACCCGGCTCACTCCATTGTAAGACAGAGCTAGCATTTCATTAATATCAATGAGGAGTGGTTGGAATACAATTTATAGTTCTGCATTTTCTCTCAGACTCAGCAGAGCTTGCTGCTAATTTAATTTAGCTCAGTCCAGTGGCCACTCCATCTTGATATGAGCCTGCATTCCCCCTTCCCAGGCAGCCCCTTTGACTTTCATCTTATCAACAGGAGAACACGTCAATGGGGGAATGTGGAGATGGACACATGAACAAAATTTTTTTTTTAGTGATAGCAATCAGATGACATCATAATCCAGGATGACTAATCATGCTGTCAATTGGTATTTATTATTCATAGAGCCATGGTAACGGGAACAAAAGCTGTGGTCCTCGTGAGGCCTGGCTGTCTGTGGAACCTCATTAGACCCCGCGTAAAATGGTTACAGCTACACCGCTTAGTCATATTCGTACTAGAGCGCAATAGACAACAGATTAATTAGGTGGTGTCAGTCATCGAGGCCATCTCCGCTTGTGAATCGCTTTAAACCGGCCTAAATACAAGTTAATGAATGACCGAAGGGATGTCGATCCTTTTTGGTGTAGTTTGTAATAGTAAAGCACTTGAAATTTTGACATAAACTTGTTGCTATTTTAAGACACTCTCATTATTACAGCCAGATTGCTTTGAACTCTTGTGATATTTAATCGCAGTATTCCCGTAAATAATACAAATCCCCTTCAAATAGGTTTTGCAACTTCCTTATACTGGAGATGGCACAAAATGAAGCACCTCACCCTGACTTCAACATAGTTCCTGGGCACCAGGATGCCACAATATGGTGACAAAGCTACGCAGAGCATGGGTTAAACCACACAACAAGAAAAAATCAGTAAAGACAGAAAACTTTATTATTGATCCCTATAATGACTAAAGTCTAACTGAAACTCTTTTCAAAACGCCACAAATTGTGCCATGTCTCAGAGGACAGTGGATTTTTTCTGATTCCTCCACAGAGCTAACCACAATGGAGACCTGACCTAACATTTGTCATTCCAAGAAGACATATCTTGTTATGTCCTCGTCGAGGAGTATGATTTTAAAGAAGAAAGACGCAGAACACGGGGAGGTCTTTTTCACCAAGAATAATCCTACGTAATTACACACGGATAACCCAGGGGGCGCTGCACACTTCATGGGATCAGAGCCGTATGTAGAGAGAGTTTGGCCAACTCGGGCTGTGTTCGAATGTGCCTTGCTTATGGGTCACACTATTTTGTAGTGGCGTCCGAATGTCAGGGGAACGAAAATGGAGGGCACTCAAAATTACCCACAACGCATTGCGAGTATGCCTATGAAAAAAAACATGGCGCGAGCGACAGCGCAAGCGCGGGAATCAAATCCGATGCATTAATATATACTACGGAAATAATTAATTAGTTTTAGTTGAAAATATGTACAACAAAGGAAATAAAGTCATTTTAAAACATTTTCATTCGCAATAAATAGTCGGTGATTTATGCACCAGTGCGTCGAAAGATTTACGGTGGTCACGTGATATGTGACGAGGAGAAATTGGCGTCCATTTGTCATGTTACAGCATTTGACCAATCACGGTCCTTGAGGGCCTGCAGGTTTTGGAAGTTTCCCACTTCCAACACAAGCTGATTCCAATCAACAGGATCGTTATCAGGCTTATGCTGAGCTTGCTGATGAGCTGATCATATATCAGCTGTGTTGGAGAAGGGCAACATGCAAAACCTGCAGGACTCCGGCCCTCGATGCCCACCTCTGGGTTAACTGCTGGTCACATGACATATGGACGCCATCTTGTTACCCTGCTGTAAAACCAAGTTGGCCAAACTTTCTCTATATATGGCTCTGCATGGGATGTCAGCAACAATACACAACATATCTATTTTTATTTTAAGCCACATTTTTCTCTGGACTATTGATTTCCTTTTGTAGCCTTTTTTTGAGCTTACTGGCTTGGCTGCTTTACTTCTTCCAGCCTGGTGTTGATTAGTTCCATCTGGACATTGTCTACCTTTTTGGCCAATCGGTTCACAGCTTGTCCTTCTGTTCCACACAGCCGGGCGTTGTCGGTGTGATTAGCTTCTGAGCTTACGCCACCATTTTCTCACAGCTAAGACATTTTAACGATTTTTTTTTGGTACATCTTCTAGGAATGACGTGTCGTGGCCCATTTGCTTGTTTTAATTGAAAATGTTGGCCTTTGAGGGCATTATTATATATATATATATATATATATATATATATATATATATATATATATATATATATATATATATATATATATATATATATATAGGGATTTTTTTATTTTTTATCTTTCATTTCTTCTGTCACAAAACTCAGCATTTTAGCAAGAGTGTGTAAACCTTTTTTATTTTATTTTTTTATCCACTTTATGCTTTACTTGAAATGACACCATTGAAATATAAATTAAACAATCCAGTGCAACTTGTTACAAAGTTTTTTTTTTTTTTTAATAAATGCTACAAGTTATTTTCTGTGTTTTTTTTTAGTGTTAGTTACATGAGGGCGACTTGCGTAATACCAGAAACATGTCTGAGGATGATGCAACACTTGCATGATTTAATTTGAGCAGTTTTCTACCGAAGGAATCACATATTGTGCCATAACATCTAATGTTATGTGAAAGCATTCTTCATATGTAGTAGGTGGTTGGAAAGCGGTGGGGGTGGCTTTCTTGTAGCGTTGGATGGATTCCTTGGAGATGTTCTGAGATCTGTGAGACCTTGCTGATTGTTCCAGTTCTCCCGGTCCGCAGAATAAGCCATAAAGAAGCGGAAATATAAAGAATGCATTCACAGCAGTGCCAAAATAAGCACTCGGTAACAGGGCTGTGACATCATTTCCTAAAGTGTGACCTGCCACTCACTGATGTCGCTGCTTTAGAGCTGAATGGTTGAGCAAGCTCCCGGGAGACTCTTGACTCTTGTTTCCTGTACCGTTACTTCCTGTGAACACATTTGAAAGGACGGTCCCCAAATGGTTTCCGCGCGGGCCAATTAACTTGTCGAGATCTTACAGTGGAGGCTGCAGACGGTGTCAGGAGAGAGAAATAAGCTCTCTTAATGTGGCCGCCATTAGATTCCTAATGACTTTGTATCAAATCAGGATGTGAAAATTCATTAGGTAGACGGATTGTGACATTGGGTGGGCGACAGGAAGAGCTACAGCTTCCTACAAATTGCGATATACTCTGAAATATGGCTTTCCAGCTCAGCACTAAAAATAGGGCCTTATTTGTGTTGGTGCTGCGGCAACGACTGAAACGTGGACCACCATTTTGTATGTGTTAAAGGAGCAGTCTATGGGGCTTCTCATTACACGTTGGGACAGCATGGCTCAGTGGTTTTCCCCAACAGAGCGGTTGTAGGTTCAATTTCCAAGTCATTGTGACCATATCGAAGTGTCCTTGAGCAAGATACTGAACCTCCACTTGCACCTGGTGCTGCAAAAAAAGTGTTATACAAGTGAAAGCCCATTTACGTTAGCATTAAGCTAGCACATGTTCATAGGATGAAATATGATTTGTTTGAACATTTTGGAGCTTAAATATTAATTAATTAATTTAATTTAGTTTTATTTTATCTGTTATTATTTTTTTACTTTAAATGTGGTATTCGGTCAAATTCGTTTTCTCGTACTAATGCAACACAACACAACATCAGTATTGTTTTTCACTGTCGCCTGATCTCCATTCACCAACATGG
Organism: Leptonotus elevatus; assembly: GCF_054856555.1. Lineage (NCBI taxonomy): Eukaryota > Metazoa > Chordata > Actinopteri > Syngnathiformes > Syngnathidae > Leptonotus > Leptonotus elevatus. The sequence goes on from NC_141255.1 coordinate 10,909,955, forward strand.
ACGACAAACAACAGTAGCCTATTAGTAAACACCGATGAGATTTATTCTGTTGTGATTTTACATTCCACAGTTGAACATTTCCTCTTTTTTTTTTTCTCAAATCTTATTTTTATGTTCACTCAACAGACACATTACTGATGTATGCAAATTTTGATAGATCATGTTTGACTCTGTCCAGAATGGGAGTTGCAGTATCACTGTCAATAAAAAGTCACCAGAATTTCAGGTACATCAAATAGTAGGATTTATTTTTTATTTTTTTCAGGGCCTTCCATCGCGTGACAAACTCTCATGGCCATGTGCTTCTCAAATATGACTCGTGTCAATTGGCAACATTTCTTTTTTTGTGCAAAGATTTAATCTTTGGTAAAGTCTGACCACTTTTATGTTGATGTTTGGTGCATCGTTACTATTTTGTTCATGGATATTTATGTGGGATTCTCCTGTTGGCCTGCGCAGTCGCTGTTGGAGACACAGGTGACAGAAATGTGAATACAATGCATTAAGAAAACCTTAACTTTGTGCTTTTTTTCCCCTGACCCACGTGCACCATTGTTTATTTATTTATTTATTTATTTAAAAGTCTGTCCGCATGTGGGCACGTCCTTACATCCGTTTCCTTGTCGATGAAAATTTTAAGCAGCAGAGCCCTTGGTGCCCGGTCGGGTTCAAGTAATTTCATGCTCAATTGCCTCAGGCGCACGTCCAAGGGAACATGCCCTGAATGAGAGTAGAAAACATTCCAGTGTGGCTAGTTCTAAGAAATTCTAGCATACCTGACCCATATTTACTTGTTTTAATCAGTGTGGCCAAATGTGATCAATACTGACAAGGATATGCATGTCTATGCACTTTGAACTTGACAGTGAATATTAAATATTGTTCTGTCCAAAATAACGCTCGTTCTGAATCGTTAATTCACAAAATAGATTTTTTTTTTTTTACATATAATAAACCAGAAAAATGAAAACAGTCAGTTTGGGTTTAAAGCATTAAGGATAATAGTAATCCATTTTTAACTTACTGTTACCAAATCAATGGAAAAGACCAATGTACTTGCAATTTTTCTTTTTTTTCTTGTTTATATGAAACTTTCTAATATGACTTAAGCAACTATGCTATGAGACTAACAATTTTTGAAAATGCTAATAAGCATTGTGTTATGTGTTGTACAAGCCAAGATGGATGAAATCCAGATAAAATTGTTTCATGACTAACAGTCTAAGTTAAGGTGATGATTGACGTTCCCAAACGTTTTACGTGGAATTGGCAAAATGATTTTAAGCAGGCTAACCATTCCTGCAACTCATTTTTTTGTAAACTTCCATTTAGAAATTGTGTCACCACAGAGAAATTCCACTTGGCATAACATGTGCATAATGGCTGGATAATATTCTAACCCCAAAACATTAACATTGTCAACCCGGGACTGGAATGCTTTCATTTGGATAGATTAATTGTAGATAAATGAATCACTATATATTTAATCATTTCTAATTTTGCATGTCAAGCCTATTATGACCATACATACAAGCCAGGTCACTTTTTAAGTGGAATTTTACTCACAAATGGCTCTAGATGCGAGTAAGACCCAACAAAGGCAATTATTTCAAGAAGTCTGACCAAGATGAAAGGACGGTTGTGGATTCTGAAGAATCTGATTTTTCATCTTTCTGTTAGTTTAGTCCTTAACGGCAGACTAAATTAAAATCGTTGATATATAAATCTCACACATATACTACCTAATTGGAACTCTTCGTCATGGCAACTGGGGGACATTACAAATGATGTTTCTGTTGTTATTCAAGGTGACTGAATTTTTTTTTGTAGTGGTTGTTTTATGAACTGCAATAATTTCTTCAGCGCTTTTTCAAGGGACAGCAGAGGCACACAAATCATGGTTGTGGTTGTCAGTAAAAGGGTCTTTAATGACTGATTGAGGTTTAAAGCGAACAGTGACAAAACGCAGACAACCCAATAAACAAGGGCTTTGCTCTTTTAAAAGGTAATCACAGTTAAATGATTTGCTTGGGGCTTCTTGAAAAATGTGACCGACGTGCTCCGATGAGGTGGAAGGGGCTTTTTTTTTTTTTTTAATAGTCAGGTTAGTTTTTTTTTCACCCTGAAATGTGATATTTCTCCATGTTGACAGAATTAGCAACAGTAACTTTGAGCATGTAACGATGTAACTTCTTCAAATGAAATGATTAAATAGATGTTAATGTTGTTTTATTATTATTATTATTATTATTATTGTTGGCCCCTGACTGGGGAAACATCTGTACAGCAGCGTTTCCTTTTGTGCTTTGTTATTTCGGCATTTCCGAGCCTTGGTAAGTCTTGGTTGCCAGGTGGTGAAATGAGATTTTCTCATCATTCTACTCGACAAAGAACTGCTAACTAAACATTTCCGTCGTGGCATGAAATCAGTTGCATCAAACAGGATACTGCATCTCTCCATCATCAAAACTTGCCACAAAAAGCAGGGCTTCACTTTACTTATGATCATTTTTACATGCCCCCCCCATGATGAACAACCCCCACCACACACACAAACACACATCATACATACATTAACTTCTAATGACTAGAATGGGAACAAAACTCACATCTGCTCAGTTCGTTCACAATGTGAATGGCTTTGTTTCGAAAGGAAATCGATGTATAAAATGGTAGCTATGCTATCGTCGTATGCACCTAAAGAGGGATGGAATGACACTTCCTGGTTGTCTCTGGAATATCCTGTACAGTATAATACAACAGCGTAGGTCCATAAATCCCAAGGTAACTTCGGCAGTTTTGTTGATTCCATCAGGTTCGTTCCTCAAATCCAGAAGAAACTTCAAAGCCATCGCTTTGATTGATTTTTAGAAGGGATTCCCTCCATAGTCAAAGTTCAGAGAAAGAATTCCCAGCCTCTTCTTTCGCCAACCGCAAATGTCCTTTTCAAACGTGGTACAGCTCCACAACAATTAAACACGCACAACTTTGTATTTTGTGATAATATTTCTGTTGTTTTTTTTTTCTCTCCGTTTTTTTTCTTCAATATAGCAGATCTTCAAACACCCATTTTTAAACACAGAAATAAAAGAAACCCAAAAAACAGGAACCAGGAGAGAGCGGTGATCGGTTGATAAATGGACAAATGGTTATTTTCTCTGCGTCGGTCGATGGAGCTTTCCGGGCCCGCTTTAGCACACGGTGCCGTTCTCCTGTCGGGACTTGGGGCAGGTGGACCTGGGTATCGGCTGCACGGAAGGCGCCAGCGTGCAGAAGAAGCCGGCGATAAGGGTCAGGCCCAGACCTCCCCAGGCGCAGAACATGGACCAGCCGTAGCCGTGGCCGATGTCGTCGGGCAGGCCGTACAGGTAGCGCGGGTAGCGCGACAGCTCAAAGTTGATGCCGGCGACGCAGGTGCACAGGGAGATGATGCAGAAGGTGCCTGCGAAAACAGATGGGGCATGATGTGAACAGCCAAGCCTGCCACCAGCAACTCCAAGTCAGATTGTGCCAACCTTGCAGCTTTTTCACACACGTAAACTCTTTGGTCCTGTTCATTTTCCACGCGCGCTGTATACTCGGCGTGTCAGTCTCAGGGTTCGGCACCTGACTCGTTTGAGTCATGAAGCCATTGGTTAATCTAAAATCCATTTTTATTCCAGCAACCTTGCATTCCTTTGATAAATCCCAAACAATGTGTGATTAAATGTTGGTTCCGAACGCTTTCTAAAGCCACTCCCTCATTTTCCCGTCAAGCGCTGCCGTTCACGAGGACTCGCAGCCTAATTACTAAGACACCACAACGGTGTTTTATTTTGGACTTTTATTAGATGCAGCTGGTTCTAAATTCGGCCTCATTTGGAACGCTACATTACCTTATGGGCTGCCTCTTTGGGACTCTGCCTCTGCGGTCTGGCCTAGCCTCGTCTTGTGCCTTCTAATTGCCTGTTCGATATACAACCGACGGGCACCGCATTAATCCTCACCGGGCGCAAACACTTCTCTGTGAGTTCCCGTTCATTGACCTAAATCACAATTAAAATCGCCAATAAAAAACGCCCAGGACATTTGCTCTCTGGTGGCAAACAGTTGTATGTTATACATGATGAGCCCTCATTTATTTTTTTGCTTTAAGTAGTGAATTATTATATCACAAATAACAGATCCATATCCAACGATCCAACTATTTTTGAAAAAAACGACGACAGCAACAACAACAACACAAAACGTCTCTTTTAATTAAACCTAAGGGAAGGAGGTTTTTAATATGAATTTGTTTTCATATTTTTGCCATCGCCATCAGTGGGTAAATCATCCTTCTTTTGTTTTGCTTTGACTATTTTCTGGGGCAACAAAAGTGCGCAGCAGCTCATTTTGTTGTGTTTAGTGTGAGTACAGGCTGATTTGAATGCTCTTAGATGGAGCTTTTTTTTTTCTTTCTAAAATAAGCTAATTCAACACAAAATGTTCTCTTTTGCTCTCTCATTCTCTTACATGTTGATAGTGTATATATACAGAATATATCACATCCTTTAATTGCCAATGATTTGCATTATTTTTTATTTTTTTATTGAAAGTTTGTTCATCTGCATTTGGTTGGTGAGGAAATTATTTCACACCAGTAAAGGACCTGCACCTGCAAAATAATATAAATAAGCAAAGTAATAGAATGCTCTTGAATGATTTTCAGATCATGCAAAAGGGCTTACTTAAACAGAAACCTAAGCCACACGAGAGAGGAACAATACATGCCTCGCATTTAAAAGCACTGCACCAAATGTTTTTCAGTGCGTTCTTTTTTTGTGACTAATGCACTACGGCCATGCTTCTTGCTTGATTATAGCCTTGCGTGTGAATTTTATGTGACTCACCTCCCATCAGGAACAGCAGGCCGGCCACATACTGCATGAGTCCTCGATCCCAGCAGCAACCGAGCACGCCGATGACCCAGCCGAACAGGATGATGGCCACCGCCATGCCCATGAACCCTGCCGTCATTCGCCGCAAATCTGAGGACGCAAGGAGGGAGAAAGTGTGGTTATCTCCCGGCGTTCTGGCTGCTGTCAAGTACGTTTTTAATGGAGAGAAACACTTGGAACAGTTTTACTCAAGCTAAGTAGGCGAACGTCAGGCATGATCGGAGATGATCAACCGTCGGACGGCTCAAGACAAGAAAGATGCTGTGATGCGGAAATTCCTGAGTACAAGAAATCTTAGGGATTAGGAGCTCAGAGTTTTGAAAATCTAGTCGTAAATCGGCTTAAATTATGCAAGAAGCCACGGCCCCCCAATTTTTTGATGTGTTAAATTTTGTGTCGATTCTACAGCACCGTATACTAGTTTCTCCTTTTAACCATCAGGAAAATAAAAGTTGGTAACTGTAAAGATCTTATTTCATAAACACTACTAAAACTACTCAACCAAATGGAACGGCATTGTAAACTCTTTTGCTAGCCAAAACAGCAGCATCAATTGAGTTCTGAGGAACCGATGATTTAGTTTGGAGACCAATCACATTGTAATATTAAAACTGATTTTAAATTATGTGACTATATTAGCGAGCAAGTGCCCCCAATCCTTATTTCGTCTTCCGAGCTGCCTGCGTGATATCAACCGCAATATATTTTCTTTTTTTACACTTCCCACTTGGTTTTTCCGTGTTCGTTATCCATACTCGCCCTTTGTCACAGTCCCGTCTTAATAAAAGCAGTGCTTTGCCGCCATCTCGTAGCATCTAAAGGCAATTGCAGTACGAACCCCTTGGGTGGGCGTCAATTACTTGCGGAATTTTGTTATATATGTTATTTATTGATATCAAGTTTTGTAGCTTATAAGAAAAATATTGGTTGTGTGAATATGTTCTTGCTGTTTTCTTCCCCTCGTCCTGTCCCCGGATATATATATAGATTACATTGGTTTGAGAAGGGAAATTGCTCATATATTGAGGTCAGGGGATGTCAGATTACAACTTAAATATTCATTCCAACAGCACATCCATAAATGAAGTCCATATTGCGGCAATGACACTGCGAGGGCGAAAAAGAACAAGGACAGTAGCGTGCGCACCCGGGGCGTAATGACAAGGCTTGAACTACGGGGGCAACGTCGAAGAAGAGAAAAAGTGCTCAGAGCTTCCTACCCCCCTTCTTCAAGTAGATTAGAATGTCACGGGTGAGCAAGTCTGCCAGGAGGTGCAAGTGTGGGGGGGGGGGGGGGGGGTGGTGATGTTGTTGTCGGAGGAAAGGCCGAAAAAGGTCAAAACATTTGCCCCGAGAGCATAAATGAAGAACACGAGAAGACAAACCTCCACTGGTGTACTACACCATGTTCATGACCCCGCAGCCTCGTGCGCTTTATGTACCCCCGCACTCTAGCGACCACAGGGGCAAACATGACTTCTCAGATGACAGAAGTGTTTGAAAAAGAAGAATACTGAGAGAGGAGCGTAAGATTACATAAAAGCAGGGACAAGCGACTCAGAGGTTGACACTGTTTTATTTTGTATTTATTTTTAGTTCTTTACCACCATAAGTACAATAAATAATTAGTGCTTAGCTTATAGTACAGTTCAGTGGTATTTAACGTTTTAAGTTCAATACATTTGGATTGGATCCTTAAGAACTTTTTGTTTGTTTTGGTTGACTTTTATACAGTAATTGAATCACTAAGTCCATTAAAAAAAGTCTTATATTCAATGTTACGTGATTTACAATAACACTAAATCTACTTTTTAGGTATAGAACTTGGGTCATAATGGCAGTACTTGGAGAGCACTAAGTATTTATTAGGCTAGTGGTTGGGGCTTGCTTTTGCATTATTATTTTACAAAATTTGTCTTTAAAGGAGGACATATGGAAACTTTAGATTGTTGGTAAACAAATAATGTTTCTATTTATCACTTTCCAACACATTTTGGTTATTAATCATCATTTTTATGTTTAAATAAATCATTTAGCATCAAGAAGCAGTTTTATTTTTTTACATACATACAGTCAATAATATAATTTTTTAAAACTTGCATTTTAGTCCATTTATTTTTGTAGTATGTTTTTTTTTGTATACATTTAAAATTATTTCAATAGAATATCTGTTAGAAACTGTTGGGTGAAAAATAATTCAATTATGGGTCGAAAATGGATCAACCATTACTTTGTTGTTGTTGTTGTTGTACAAAACAATGAAAAATTTGCATTGCTTTGTACAAAAATAAAAAAGTTGGATCAAGTTGACAAAATAAGCAGGCGGTCCCCATTTGACCCATAATTGTTTTGTTTTTGTTTTTTATAGGTCAAATTAACTATGGGTTAAGGTGTACCTAATGTTGTGGCCCACGAGTATAAATCACCCTTCAGCATGCCAGTCGAGCAAGATTACGTGCTTATTTGACAAGTACGCAAAAAAAAACCTTGTAATAATGTATTATACCAGAAAAGAGAAGCAATATACAGAGCAGCTGGCTAGGCTGTGGATTGTGAGGCTTCGGGTTAATGTATAGCAACTGAAGAAGAACCGCAGCTAACAATAATTGCATAAGCAGCCTCTTGGGAAGGGGTGTAAAAGGAGCGTGATGTGTTAAATGATGGCACCCTGCAGTGAGCATGAAAAGAGGAAAATCTGTCTTCCCACCAGCGATGGATTAGCTGCGTGAGACTGGCTGAGGTTGCGTATTGACATGGTGCAGTGAAAAGTGACGGGAAAGGAAAAGAAGCACTATATAACCGTCCACGTATCCATTTTCTATAGCGGCCGTGCTCATTAAGGAGAGCTGCAGCCTATTCGTGCTGACATTGGGCGAGAGGCGGGGTTCACCCTGAACTGGTTGACAGTCAATCTGAGTAGTATAGATGAAAATAAAAAATAAATAAAAATAACTCAGTAAATGTCCATTACATTACAAATAGGTCTTGGAAGATGCATACATTAATTGAATTACAATAACAGATTTTTTTCCCCTCAGTACAGATTACCATTGCTTGTTAAACATTGTCATTTATTGTTATAATATATACTGTATGCTGTGACCTGGACGCGTGCGACGTTTGTTGGCACCGTGATATATATTGCATTTCGTTCATTTGTTAACACATATTTCGCATGGCGCTTTTTGTGAGGTTTAAAGCTTCAAAAACAGCCTCTAGCTCCCTGATTGTTCATTTTCGAAAATGTCAATAAAGCTGCCTGTTTGGGAAGTAATGTTGGCCTCTAAAAAAAAGTCGTTTATAGATGAGAACAATACATCATACTCAGCATGTTTGCTGACAAGAGGCGGCAAAAACAACAACCTTGTGTTCTTTGTCAGGTAGCAACAAAAGCGCTGATGCAGCACGTCAATTGTCATTCGCTGTTTATTCGATGCCAGTTGCAACAAAGAGTTTGTTGTACAAAGTTTCAGTGGTACGCAAAACGTTTCAGTTCAGTACATTGGCATTTACGTATTTTTGGAGGTTGCACAAGTTTGAGACACAAGTGAATGAATTACTTTGAATGGAGCACTGTCACGAGGCCCGTCAGTCGCACACTGTAACCACGGTGACCCCTGAACCTGAGGACAAGCATGACAGAAGCCGTCTGACAGCCTGCTGACTAGGCAAGCCCTTCCTGATTCATATTTACTCACTATTTCTATCGTACTCTACTTGCGGGTGGCGCAAACTCCCTTTGCACGGCCAGCAAACTAACCCTTACATGTCGTCTGACCGAGACAGAGTGATTGAGAAAACTTTGACATCAACAGACGGCAACATTATGCGCCACCGAACGTGATGCACATGGCAAATCTTCTGAGAGTGACTGCAGGTATAAACAGAGCCGATGAAACGCGGGGATTAAAAGGGATACAAGTCTCCAGGCGCCGATGTCAGCACTTTGGTGACGTGCCGAGTCGCAAAAACGCAATCAGGAAAAGGACAGAATGACAGGACCGCCGGCTGAGCTGTCAGTCACTGACTGCAAAGAAGAAATCCAGTAGTGGACGGAATGTGTGTAAACATGCTTAGTGGCGGCTTAATTTTTTTGCTGCCGTAGAGCTTTTCAGATTGAACGGGAATACGATATTTTAGACGTGCAAATACCGTCCATACTATGGACAATATAGACTCACAAATTGAGTTGAGTTGAATTAGGGTTCCCACATAGAACATGTCATCGCTGTCGTGTGTCCAGATATGGTCAATTTCATATTTTTTTCACAAATTGTTACAATTTGTCTGTCCGCGTCATTTGTTATTGTCACGCAATATCAACCAATTTGACGTGTTGAAAATTGCTTGAGCAAATCTATTAAGTCTCTTGAACGCTGTCAGAGGAATGTTGTAAAACTCCGCCTCTTTCCTCACTTTGAGGGAGCCGTGCATCAAAATGTCACCTCAAGATTGAAAGTCTAGATTTTTTGGGGGGAATATTTTTTATTTGTTAAAATGGATGGCTGTGCAGAAGGAAAGGTGAGCCACGAAGGTAGAATTGCATTTTTTTTTCTAATTTCCTGAAAAATTGTGATTTTGGAGATGCCAGGATTCTGCCTGACAGCAATAAGGAACTGACGAGCAGACTTTTCCCATCACCGCAGGAATAAACATAGAGTTAATCACGGGCAGTTTTCTCATCGATTGTTGTGAAATTATACACGTCATGTTTTCAGGACATTGTGATGGCAATCATGTCGATTGGAACAGCTCATAATCAATGCCACCCTTTTGCAAAGTAATTCAAACCTTTGAGGGTGTTTTTTTTTTTTTTTTTTTTTTTTTCTAAGAGCTCAGTATTGTTCATTCGGAAATGTCATCATCATTGCTTTTTTATTTATTTTTATTTTTTATATATATATATATATATATATATATATATATATATATATATATATTTTTTTTTTTTTTTTTTTGTGGGCGTTTTTGATGTCTCCTGGTGCGAGCCAAACTCTGAAAATGTGCTATATTTTTTGACACCTCAGCCGGCAGGCACAAACATGTTGCATTCTACTTTCAGTCGTTCCCCTTGGGTTGTCCATTTCGTAGACGAGAGAGCAGCTCTAAGGAAGCCTGCATTGACACATTCTTGCAATATTTTGCAATTCTTGTGCTTGGTGATGTAGCGTGGAGAATGTTGCCAGACCAAAAGGCAAACATAAAGCAAAAAGCAGACAGACTAAACCGTGTGAGAGTTTGAGGTAAACCTGGAACGCAGTGCGAAGATAAGGTGAGTCACACTGAATAACCGTTCCGTTTCCAGTTCACTGTTCCCGCTGAGATGGTGTTCACGGGGTTGGTGAAAGACTCTGGTTGGTAACCCGGTGGGTAGTAGGTAATGTTCCTTTCTTTTCTTTGATCCTTCCTCGGGTCTCCTGAAAACCTCACGACTCCAGCTGGATTCCGAAGTATTCGGTTTAGGTGAACGGTATGGGATTTTTAATAGGTTTTAGGTGAACTAATAATGAAAGTCACTGAATCGGTAAATACCGAGGACCATGGAATATTGCTTGAAGGCAGTGCTAGATCCTCTCTAAAAGTCACTGTGCAGACTTGATGGTTAACAGGTTGTGAACCTAAAGCTCCAAATAAATGTCATGTAAAAACACTTTTCTAATGCATTATACATATTTGACGATAAGTGCGGTAAGACTGAAAACAACGCAGTACTGAATTCTGGGGATGTGACGTTTTTCACCATTTTTTGTTCCTTACTTGATTCTATTATATTATGTCCCAATATTTTTAGAACTAAATACTGTTTGGAAACTAACTGCCGACTTACTCGGTGGAGAACGTATCTAGGTTAGAGCAACTAAATATTTTCAAAACGGCATTTTCTTTGTTTTTCTGAAGCTGCTAATGCCACTGCATGTTGCCGACCACATGGAGTAAGTCACATGTGGTTCTTTGCTCAAGTTATGGTGTCCAATTCTGATGAAACAGTCACTTTAGTAGCAGCCCTTAATCCCTTTGGTCTTCGCAATGTTTGTTGTTTTGTTTTGTCACATATAACTGCCGATTTGATCTTCTCCATGGTTGGTTGGTGTTTGCTCAAGTCATTCTGCAAAGTCTCACTTATATCTGTATCTGCAACTCAAGGTTAATGCCTTGAGAAAAGCTGCACAGCAAATATTTCATACACATCAAAGATTTTGTGGCTGCGCATTGGTTGGCTAAGTTACGCTTAGTTCTGATGCGGATCCCTCTGTTCAAACATTGGTTAGATGCGCATTTCTTTGTCTCGGTCCACAGATTCTAGTTCGATTTGGATGCGACCAGATGTCACGCATTGCCTCGTGTATTCGGCCACAGTTCACCTGTCTGGAAACTGAAAGTAGTAGCGCACATAGCAAAGGTTCTCGTATGTGCAGTCACCTGTGTTGTGTTTTCCCCAGTCAGAATCCAGGAAGCAAGAAGCAGTTGTGTCATAACTCATGTCATTCATTTTTCATGCCTTTTGAACCAACCAGGCGGAAATTGTGTTTGTCCCTAAAACACACGAGGGAATTGACACAGGATATGACAGTGTTTTGATTTTGAGATGGATGTCCCCGAGGAATACGCATGAGCGGATTTGCAGGGAGTTAAAAAACAAAACAAAACCTACATACTTGATCGTGATGGAGGACTGTTTTGAGGAAATTGTTTTTGCAGTAGACACTTCCATTGGCTTCATTGTTCCTTTACCAAAAATAAGTATATTTAAGTATGCTTAAATTATACTCAAAATTAGAGTATAGTCCACCATGTACATGTTAAGTGTACTCGTAAGTATACTAAAACATATACTAAAAGTTTGCATACTGTAGTATATGCTTAGAATGTACTTGTACTTTTTGAAGTATACTCAAAATTAGGAGAGTATATATCCAGTTTGCTTTTCTTGTACTTATTGGAAATATACTGTACCAAGTACATGTAATTAGTAAAAGTCAATGTTAATAAAACACATACTAAAAGTTGACATACTGTAGTATATACTTAGAAGGTACTCGCCGAACCAAAATGATAGGTTTCATTTATTTAGAAAGACCCAAACCTCATGTGACTGGATTGCCTAGAGGTTAAGGTCACGACCTTTATTACCAGTGTTCGCTGGTCCGATCCCTGTCAATTCATTACTGGGCTTTTTCGCTGTAAACTAAACAGTGGACATATGTGTACCACGAAGTATACTTTCAAGTATACTTAATAGTGTACCTAAATATACTATAATGTTGACTTGAAAGTAGCATACTTATCAATATACTTTATAATGTACTTAAGTATACTTTGAAGTGTACTAAAATGTTCCAATTTAGTTCCGAGCAGTTTACTTAAAGTTTACTTTTAGTACAATAATAAGTACACTGGAAAAATAAATGTAGGTATACTTAAGTATACTCTATGTTATGTAATTAAAGTATACTACTTTTTGGTAAGGATTAGCTACAAAGGCTCACTTGTGCACAGATTCTTCAGAGCTAAAGCTAATCCCTGCATCAAAATATCTACGTCTCTTGGCACGTTTCAAAAATTTAACGTTGTTTTAGTTTTATGTAGTAGTCTGCTAGAAGGCATTTTTTTCTAAATGCGTTTGAATGCTTTAATGCCATGATTTATATTATAAAAGAGTTGCAACTGGACTGGAAAAGAGCTTCAGATCTGCCATATGAAAGTGCTACGATAGGTGCCCGTGTATTTTTAGCATGAACTCTTCAGCAAACATCCTAATGCGCCGCATGCTGTGGCTCACAGCCTGTGACTTTGCCACTGTCAGTGTGACAAATGAGCACACAAGATGACTCATTTATTCGCGCTACATTAGGCCATGCCTTTTTGAGGACGTACCCAAAATTAAAATCAAAAAGAGAAATCTAATCTTTTTTTTCCCAAGCTCCATCTCATATCTACCCTGATGCTTCTTTGCAGTCATTTTCAATTCCGAGATAACCATAGATCCAAATGTGCAGTTATATATAGTAAAAAGCGAGTTTCCTCTACTGACGCACAATGCTCTACGTATGAGTATACACCCTGGAGTGCAAAAGATGTGAAAGTGCTGTGAAACTGTATGTGCAAAGTGAGTCACATTTTAAAATGTGATTCAGATGTGAAAAAAAAAATCAGTACAAGCGTATACCGCTTAGTAGTGATGGCAAAATGAAGCTTCATGAAGCACTTGTAATATTTTTTGACTCCCCTAGATGGTGCTCTTGATTTAAATATAAAGGCTAGTGCAAAGGAAATTGATTACATTTCCACTGCATCTTTCAACCAAGAGTGGCATCTAGAGGAGTCAAAAAATATTACAAGTGCTTCATGAAGCTTCATTTTGCCATCACTACCGCTTAGATCAGGGGTGCCCAAGTTCGGTCCTTGAGAGGAAGGAGGGAGACATGGACTTGGACACCACTGGCTTAGATGATAAAAACAAGCCCTGCATTCAAACACACATATTCACTGATTGCACGCCGTGAATGAATTTGGAGAATAAGTGTTCGCCTGTTTACTATATCAGCATATGACAGACCGCTGTCATTTTTCCACTGCGTAATAGGTTCCATTGTTCAACTTGATGCTGCTTTTCCATTTAATTACAGACCAATAGCCCTACTAAATATTATATTTTTTTATTTAAATGACTCTGTACTGTGCCGGTATTATTTTCTTAATTAAATATAAAAAGGAAAAGTGTCCTACTGTTGCAGATGACGGGCTAAATAAGCCATCTGTCAAAACAAAAGAACACCAGATAAAACTGCCAAAATTCCACATTAAGCCCCGGAGTTGTAGAGCTACTCTCATTGAATATTGCAAGAATCCATTACATTTTGGTGCTTACTGAAATAAAAATGTGGCAAGAGGAATTTATTTTCCCTCACTGCTGATTGCGCTCAATGGTGCGTGAATAGTTTTAGCTAACTCCCTTGAGACCTGACAGTAGGCCTTTAAATGATTTCCCTTGATTAATACTTATTTTATACATGTAATAATGTGAACACAAATATGTATTCAAAACTGCTCTTTGCCAGGAATCCATTGTGTTGATATCTTTTCCACCTTGGCAGAGGTCCGCGCTCTATTTGGTTTCCCCATGTATTAAAGAAGCCAACGGAACGTCAATAGAGCTAGCAACCAGCTCCCCCTTGAAAAGTGTGACAAAATAACTGCTATGGAAGCACAATTCATGTTCGTTAAGATGCCCCGGGGCCAGATCATCCACAAAGCTTTAACAAGAGAACTTGGTAGAGTATGGTACTGCCACAAAGGAACATCAGTGTCCTGGAGGTGGTGATGAGGGCTTTGAAATGTATATATTTTCCCCGGGATCATGACGTATATGGATATGGATATAGGATAGCCCTCGAAATAGGGATTTGTTTCGCCAAGGCACATCAAAAAATGCAAATTATACTATATATGTATTTCAAACCCAAACTACAAATGACGAGTTTTCCCCTTCAATGTGGGCCAGACGATTAAGTACATCTGTAAGAGTGAGGGAGAAGAGGTAAAAGTAAATTCCGGTTTCGGAAACATTCGGGATAACACATTTACATGTGTGAGCGGACACTTACTTCCGTATACATGGTCATTGCGCCCCAATGGATCAAAACTGTGACGCATGGACAGCGTCATCACACAAATAGATAAATAGATAACATTTCCACTTTTAACTTTCCTCGGGTCAGTAAATTATATTCATGACACAGCACGCATATATATATATATATATATATATATATATATATATATATATATATATATATGGCAAAACAATGCCCTGATGAATCAAGGTATTCAGAATGTGTTTATACACTCTAAAAACAGTTCAACAGGTAAAAAGTAACCCAATTATGGATTAAAAATGGACCGATCCACTTTATGGAGCAATTTCTTGACTCAAAGTATAGAGGATTGGTCCATTTTTTTATCCATAGTTGGGTTATTTTTGACCCATGTGTTTTTAGAGTGTATGAACAAAATATAGCAAACGTGGTAACTCAGTGGTCTAATTTTGGGCATAAGAGCATATTTGGGTTTTTGCGTGTGTTTACATGGCCTTTTAAAAGCCAAATATTGCCTCTATTTGCGCTTTGGGAGCGTTATTTGCTCCATGTATACATACTCAATGGCAATTGCTCTATGACTGCAAGGTAACTGAGTTTCCTCCAAAATGCCGCTCCCCCCCAAAAAAACATAGTATTGCTGTGCGTACATTTGATTGACAAAATATGCATGAGAATGCCTTCATCTTTTGTTCAGAATCAACTACTTATCACAGGTAACTGCCTCAACTGTCTTCTCTTTCATCCCGCAGCGCCACAGCGCATTACACAGCCGGATGCTGAGCGTCAACTGCTTTGATGAGAAAGCATAAAGTAGGTTGTTCCTATAAGTGGAACTGAATGCTTCATTGGAAACATTTGGGGCTTTATCCCGCCCATCGGACGCTCAGCGTCTCTGGTGTTTTATGGTGAGTGGACTGGCCCGGACGCTCGGCTTCTTTCTGCATGATGATTGGAAGATCTGTCTGATTTTTTTCATTTCATTCATCTCAACTGATCTGGAGACTTTACTGACCCTTGCGAATTTGTCCTTGTTAAAAACGACTAGCGTTATGTTTGGTGACTGTCTTTTGTCACTCCGCAGCTTCTGCTCATTGGGGGAAAAAAGAGGGGAAATAACCTTCTCAAATTCAAGGAGGCCATTGACGGGACTTAAAGATTTAGATGGCATACACATGTCTGTGATGAAAGAGCTTCAGAGGATCCTGAAAAAACATTCAAGGAGTAGATGAAGACGTGACAGAGAAAGCCGGGATAGTGCGTTGGACCCCAGAGGCATTACTAAGATCGAAAATTTGTAGTTTGGATTTGTTCTATCTTCTGTGATACTAGTTCTGGAAGTTTTCCGACACACTTTATATTTGACTGAGAAATGAAGATCTCCACTGCAGAGGTGGGTATTTCCGCCTCTCCATCGGGTCCGTCGTTGACGGATGCCCACATTTTTTGGTGAATGCTTTATGACACGAAGCCTCCAAAAAATACACTGACTGAGAAGGACCGTCAGTAGTACTGACCCAGATCGACGGACGAAAATCTGCCATGAATGGGCGGTCACTCTAGCTTGACAGGGAAAACACTAAACGATGCTAGCAACCAGGAAGCTAAACTCTTAAGGATATAACATTGTAAACTGAAAGATGACAACGTTCAAAGCTAAAGGTGTCGAAGGGGAATACAAATCCGTCCAGTTGCCGTTGTAAGCATGTGGTCTTGTCACAGCATCCACAGCTCATTGGGGGTGGGGAATAGAGCTTAATTTCATTACCCATGTCGAATGCCACAGGGGACAAAACAATAGAGTGGGAAAATCAAATTACACAAGATAGCAGGGGGGGCGAGGGAGATGGTGGGTGTGATGGGGGAGGAGTCGATGCTGTCGACATCCGCTAACAGTCATACTATTTGCCGATTCACAAATGCGCCCCTGGCTTTAAATGGGGCGCTGGTGAAGACGGTTGAGTTCCTCTGGGGGCGGAAGCCATATGGATGATTTCATGGCGCATCAGTCAGCCGCAGCGTGAGCCCGCCCCAAAGGTTGAATCAGTGACTTGGCCGAGAAGACCAATCGCTTTCAGAAGGAGGTTTCCAGGAAGGTTGCTACCTACAGGCAAATTGGACACGTTGGTCCTGCTGAACTGGCAATCGGCGTTGATGCTTAGACAAGCGAGGAAAGGTTAACGGAGGCCTCGGATGGGGCTAGCTGCGGTCCATCTCAACATTGATAGAGACTTTATGGCTTGAATCAACTGCTTGTAAATGAAGTCATTCTACTTCATTATTATTGGGACTGGAACATCCTGTAACTAAGACTAAACATTAAAATGTCCCATCCAGCTTGGCATATTAAATACCACATAAAGCAGGCCATAAAAAAGGCTTTTAGCTCATTAAATGGCAGTAATCACGTGTCATCTTGTTCTTAGTGTTGTCATATGTACTGTGACATGCTTTCTCGCTGCTGTAGTGATTTTGAGGCAATGTAGTTACGTATTCTGTCCTGAACCTGAAGGACCACCCTCTCAGATTGTCAGTGGCCATTTTTGGTCATGTACAGAAATAGTCTCGGATTTTTAGACACAGCCTGTAGGATCTGATTGGCAATGTTTGGATTTCAAACATTTGCTGAAATCTAAGCATTCTTGACAAATCCCCTCTTCCCCTCCACACCTTATATCCTGGAAACCGTTGCTACACCAGATGGACCAACATCATCACTCTCCACTCCAAACACTGCATATGATGAATATTCGTCACAACATTATGGGATCTTATCATCACTAATTTCTAAAACCATTTTACCAGCTGTAAAGAAATTGCGTTAGCAGAGGAATGAATACAAGGAATGAAGGTTAACGACTACAATCAAAGAGGATAAAAATCAGCCGTCTTTGCAAGATTAATTCATGTCTCTGCTTGCAAATGCAAAAGGAAAAGTGCCCAATATGGAGCCTGGGGAAGTTTTCCTTCCCTGCCAAGCAGAATGACACACTTCTCTGCTAACACACAGTTTACTGCGCTTTCGAAATTGCTGTACGGCTTACTGAGGACATGCATGCTGCGGAGGCTCTGACAGCCAGTCACTGCACAGCATTATTACAACATTGCTTAGCACTGGCTCTGTCTTAATGGTGGCATTTTTTTAGAGGGGGGGGGGGGGGGGTTCTTAATCTTTCCAGGGCTGACGCAAAGTTGCTGAGCGAGTGACAATAGTGCATGCCAGCCCCCACTAAAAAAAAGCTGTTTGACTGATTCAAAGGCAGAACAGGAAGCATTAGCCAGGGGAAGGCGGTGAGAGCAGTGAAAGGCAGAGCTGCGGCTGAGAGATACTCAAAGCTCTTAGCCATTAATAACTGCGGCTCTCGATACTTTACGCAAGGAATCTAAAGTGCGGGGCTCCAACTTTTTCCACGCTAGCGTTACCGACTTTGGTCGTCACGCCAATAGAATGCCACTTGTATTTTATCTTAATCACCATTCCGTTACCATTACTCTCTGCTAACTATTATAAATGTCTCCTGTCTTCCGGTTCCCAGGATTAACTGAACCATATGTGCGCTGTCCAAGAAGTAGTTTGACCAGCCATCATGGCTAGATTAAAAGCAGCACTAATCGAGAAAGTAGAAGACAAGAAGCTTCATGTTCTGGAGACGAAAATGTCACGAAGTGTGTTGGGAGTGACTAAGAAAGACAGAAGAAGAAATGCATTAAGGGGTCGGTGGAGGTAAGATTCAAAGAACATACAAGAAGCAAGACTGCGATGGTTTGGACATTTTATGTGGAGAACTGAAGGACAGCATGTAGGAAGAGAAGTGACACATATGGAAATACAGAGGACTCAAATAAGGAAGACCAAGAATCACAGACCTAAGAATGTGTCACCAACACAGTCCAGTTGATTTGCCACTTATGCCCAAATACTTTTCACTTGTAGACTATTTCACATTTGCCCAGTGTGGTTCCATTCGCGAGCTGCGGATATTTCAGGGGTTTCAAATGCGAAGAAATCATTTGCGCTTTGAGGAGTCAGTTGAGACGGTGTAGCCTAATGTTATGCCAGCTGGATGGCTCCCTTTAGAACCCGATCCCACTGGTAGGAGACCTCAGAGCAGCAGAGCACACTGAAGGGATTTCGGTTTGGAGCCCATCTGTGCTGCTTGCGGTTTTCGGCCAAGGTACCATCTCTCCAGAAAGATTTAAGTTCTAACTACCCACAGTTTCTACATTACTGTCAACATCGGAAAATACCAACAACTGTTGTGAGCATTGGCACAGAATTCAGTAAACAATGTAAACGGGAAAGCTAATGCACCAAAACTACAAGATAAAATAGCTGCGTTTACATGGATCCATGTATTCCGATTAGAATGAATCTGAATGAGCAAGCGGAATGAAGACAAGACAAATGATTTGATGACACGGAGCAGCCCGTTTGGTAAATATCTATAACAGGTAATCCAATTGTTTCTATTTTACAACGAAGTATGATTTGCTCGCAGTTAGCAAAGTTGACATCATGCTCCAGAAGAATGTCATCTATCCAACCATCCGTTGTTTGTCCGCAGTCTGTTGATCCAGCATGTTGCCGCTCACGTAGTTTCAAAAGTGCTCTTGCGCGGTCAAGGAGCTCATCTTCTCTTAGTTCAGACTCCCCTCACTTCACCAAAGCCGAGTGCTGCGCAGCTTTGTATAATTCCATTATAATCCCCGCCTCGACATGTTCAAACTCTCGCTTGTCATTTTTAGCTTGGGTGTGATGTTTACTACTTGGACTAGGTCTCCCCGTTTGTGTTTAGAACAGCTTCTACTCTTTGAGGAAGGGTTTTGACACGATTTTGGATGTTTGTATGTGGGAAAATTTTTGACAGATTTTTTTCATACAATCAATGAAGATTTGTTAGCTGGGACAGAACACCCAATGATGGACTGGTTGAAGATCAAAACAAACAAAATGGTTTCTTGGTATGTTTTTCTTCCAATTGTCCCATAATTGGACATTCCTTTTGAAACTTTTCATACAATTAAATTTTCATTTTTTTATTTAATTGGAATATTGACAAATACAATTTCAATATGATCCACTTTTTGTGATGCACCTCGTGTGATGCAATAAATCAAAATTTTTCTGTGATTTTTAAATGGCCACAATTTAGTCCCAAGTTGACCTGTCGAAAAGTCAGACAAAGATGTAAATCTCGAGCAACCCACTTAAAACCGCAAATCAATTTTTCACATCTTGAGCCTTAAACCTTGAATCTTAAACCTTAAATGAATGACCTTTAGTCTTCAAACTGAGAAATACTCAGAATAGCAGATGCTGAGATGATGCTGGTCCATTTGGGGCTTAAGTGCTTCCATCTCTGCTGCTCTTGGCCATCCGCTGAAAGACGACAGGAATATTTCCGCGATCTTATCACCACGCTAATAGGAGTGAGAGGAGAAACGGCGGCGGGATGCAAGAGGGATAGAAGTGAAAGTAATTACTGCTTAAATTGTGAGTGCTGGATTAAGGAGACACGGGGCAAAAAGATGGAGTCCATTCCAAAGTGAAGTGATGGATGTTAACTGTTGTCATACCTGCAACGGCAACACTTCCAATATGATTTATTCACTTTTAGTCGTCTCCGTTTAACGTAGCAAATGTGCCTAAAAAAGCACTTAGACAAATCACTCCAAGGTAATTGCGAATGCATAGAAGACGGGTCACTAGGGGCCCACTTGCATGCTAATTCTCAGTAATACATTCATATTCTACCTCAAAAAGGAATTTGCATAAAGCCTATTTCATTGCAATGTAACAGTATGCACGCTAAACATGCATTACAGAACGCGCTCTCACATATTTGCAAGTCTGGGTGATATCATCTGCTCCACCATTAACGCTTCCAACCTCACACAGTCACGGCGCTTTATCCCAGACTCTGTCAGGAGGATTTACGCTCAAAGTCAAGCGGCAACTGAAATCTCCGAAGAGAGGAAGTTGTCTCTTTTCAGAAAGCAGAGGGAGGAAGAGTCACAGTAAAAAAACGAACAAACAAAAAAACGTGATTGTCATCCATTGGATCATTTCTGTTTCAAGATTATTTAACAGACTTGTTGTTGTTGTTGTTGTTTTTAGTGCAGACAGTATTTTATCTTTTGTTACTGAGCCTGGTGATACAGCTGTGACTGATTGCTAATGTTGTTTGTAGCAAGTGTTCTAGGAATGGTGGTATAGCTAAAAGTCAAACGGTGGCTGTTCCTAAACATTCAAGTCCCTAGTTTTTTGAGATATATAGTAAAGCTATCTGTCCATCCATTTTCTTTACTGCTTATTTTGTTCAGGGTCTTGGGCGGCTAGATCTTAACCCAGTTTATTTACAATGAAAGGCGGACTACTACTACGCCTGTGTGGCAGCCAATTCTAGGTCACAGATACACAGATGAACTTTTTGGAGGTGTCAAAATAACTTCTTTATAAAATTAACATCTTGCATTCAGTCATGCAATGTTCTTGAGCTGCTTTGCTTCTTCAGGACGTGGACGACTTGCAGTGATTAATGGAACAATGAATTCTGCTGTCTTCCAGAAAATCCTTTAGGCAAATTTCTGGCCATCAGTTCATAGCCTTAAGATCAAGCTTTCTTGGGTTATGCAGCAAGACAACAACCCAATGAAAACATACCAACCACCTCTAAGAAAATAAATAAATAATGAAGCAACCAAGTCAAAGCGCAGACTTGAATCTGATTGCGATGCTGTTGTATGACTATAAGCGAGCAGTACATGGATTTGAAGTGAGTCTACCAACGTCTGTTTATCTCTTGCCATTCTGCAGCTTGTTGTCTGTGGACACATGCCTCCGAGTCTGAGGAACACTATTCTCATGGGGCGAACATAGAGAGACGGGAAGAGAGTGAAGGAAATCGTCGCGGGGGGATGCGGGGGTGGAGATGGATGACCTTGGTGTCCGTAGGCTGCGGAGTGGCGCTGCTGCACGAGTGCGGCGAGAAGATAAGAGACGGTGCCGGGGAGTTGACTTGACAAACCCTGACTCCACGCGTCGCCGCAGCCGGACACATTGTCTCTCCGACGTTGAGATTATGTATCCGCTGGGGAATGGCTCGTGCGATGCGTCCATCTGCGTACCCACACGACTGCCGCCCGTCTCTTATCAGCCCTGTGTCGACTCATTTTAATCAACCTTAATTACGCTGGCAAAATAATGGAGCTCGAAATAGAAATGTGACAGCAGAGGTATTGGAACATCTTGAGCGCAGCAACTGTCAATCAGAAAATGGCCTGCCCTAGCACCTTGGCTTAAGAGTTTAATTTGTTAATTAACTGAAATCACTCCAATAAAATGTCCCCATTGAAATGAATAGCAAGCGCCATGTGAACTGATGGTGGCCAGAGTGGCAGCTTAGAGGTACCACAAAATGGAAATTGAAGCAACGTGGTTCTCAGTAGGGTTGAGGTCAGGGAATCATACGTCCATGCAGACCTCTGTTGAACCTCTGGCTGGGAAAAAAGATGTTCACACCCTTGTTAACTGTATTCAACTGCCGTGCAATATGAGATGAAGTACATATGAGGCTTAATTGGTACTACAAGCAATATTTAGATATGCTCTGTCAATGGATGCTCATTTTGTCCGATGTCATGTAAATAATTGATGAGCTGATTTAAGAAGGTTTCCTGTTCTCGGTGGGCCTAAAACTGGGTGTGGAATTGTTTAATCCTTGCTTCCCATTCTGCCGGGGAAGGTGAACAAACAATACCTATAGCAGCCGCTTTGTACAAACGGCATAATGGGATTAGGCACAGACAGGACTTGGACAATGTTGCACATGTTTGTACAAAGAACATTGGAAGAGGCTTGTGAACGCATCCCCCTGAGGTCTAGTGAGACTGAGCAGAACTTGTGTGGAAAGCCGATGTTGAATTGGATGATGCTGTTGTTTGGTTTGGTTGGTCTTAATGGTGAACAACAGTCTCTAATTATAATTCTTATGGTTACGCTGTGTCCATAGGTGTGATGTATGGCAGTCACCACATCACTTTATTTGAAGAAAAAACACGGGTAGTAAAAAAAAAAATTGGAAATATATCTGTTTATTATTTATTCATTCATTATATTATCTATTATAGAGACACACCGATTAAAAGTTTGACATGCACAAAAAAGACCCCACCCTCCGCACCCCGGAGAAAACGCCACGAGCCACCATTTGTGAAGCTTCCTTGAGTAAAATAATTGCAGTAAGCAAGAAGAATCTTAGTGCACTGTGAAATCCTATGTGGCAGTTGATCTAAGTCAACTTAAGCTCTCTGTCTCGCCTTTTTTTTCCACAGTCAGCCTAAATGACTGGAGGATTTCTCAGCTGGTGGATACAGAAGCTCTGTGATGTTACTAACCGGATTAACAGTTTGACGGAAAAACCCGCCGCGGAATAAAATGCATACACCGTTATATTTATGCAATAACATTAAATGTACTTATTTAATCATCAAACACATTCATGCAAAACGACGTAGTGACAAGTAGGGAGGAACCTCGCAAAGGTGCAAACAGTATATTTTGTGTAACAAAATGTCTTTGGAAAGGAGCAGATTTACTCCATAAAAGTGTCCCTTTTTGCTATGCTGTGTGTATGACTCAGACAGATAGTGAATATGAATCACACACAAATGTCACTTCAAGGCTGCGATATTTCCCTTCAGCTTTTTGTTTTTTTTTCTCTTTCATTTTTGTGCAGCTTGCTTTTCCTGAAATCCAGAAGCCATTTGCTTCATTTTCAGCTGGTTCAAAATATGGTATATGATTTAATAATAATAATAATAATAATAATAATAAAATAAAAAAAAATAATGACATTTTTTATTTTTTTATTTTGTATTTATTTTATTTATTTATTTCTTAAGAGCTCAGTATTGTTCATTCTGTAATTTTACCGATTTGACATGTCATCATCATTGCTCTCTTTTTATGTATTTATTATTTTTATTTTGTATGTGCGTGTGAGTGTGTACTCATTAGTTCACCTAAAACATGTTAAAAATCCCATACCGTTCACCTAAACCGAATACTTCAGAATCCAGCTGGAGTCGTGAGGCTGTCAGGAGACCCGAGGAAGGATCAAAGAAAAGAAAGGAAAGTGAAATCCAGCACCGACCAGACATTACCTACTACCCAACGGGATTCCAACCAGAAACATCTAAATTCCAACAAATTAGGGAGACCTCAAGAGACCAAAGGAGAGACTGAGGAAAGGAAGGAAGGATAGATGAAAGCAGAGTAAGATCCACAGACATCAGCCTCCACCGATTCAACGACCGAAAAAATAATGGATTTAATACTTGCCATGCGTGGAAACATTACCAAATATAAAAGTGGTACAGTCCGCTTATATTAGGGCCAGGAGTGACACTCTATTATTTTATTTCATATATATGCCATTTTATTGTTATCCACAGCATCAGTCTGTCCATCGTACTTTATCTACAGTGTCACATCTTTTGTACCTTAATCTATTGTATTTTTTAAAATAATTTTTTGTTTTGCAATATGAGCCAGGTGACATCAACAGTACACATACTGACAAAAAACACAAATCTTTCAACATTTCTTCATTGTATCTTTTGCGCAGCCACTCTGCTATCGCTCCAAGGTCGCATAAGTCTTTCTGTGCATCTCCTTGGTGACAATGAAATGGAAAAAGTGGGAATTACGGCACGCGTTTTTTTCCAACAGGGGCGCCAATAAATCCGTCTCCTGTGTATTAGCAAGCGACGCATTGTGACAAACAGCCACGGTGCCAAACTGCAGATTGAAATGAAGTCCCTGTGTATGCACTGGAGCTCAAAGAGGATAGATTGATCGCAATGATCGACTCCCGAAATGTAAATGAACTGTTAATCTTTGCAAGGGTAATTGGACAGGGCGCTATTTGCGTAATCGGCTGTCAAGTGGCGTTAGTTTTGAAAGCTTAGAAGTCACCAGTTGCTTTTGTTTGCTTTTTCGCTCTCGCTCGTATCAAAAGACGGCTCATAAGCCAGTTGTGATGTTTAGACGGCGCGTGGTCATGAAATGTAGCTTCAGGTAGTCTTAAAGTAGCATTTCCTCACCAGTTAACATTAGATTCGCCACAACTTTTACACATTAAAAAGGGATAATTGCCTGTCTAGAAATAGTTGTCAAATATTTTGTTGTCACAGGCCTCGCAATAATCAACCATAATGTCTCTTGTAAATAACCGCAGGCAATGCAGGTGCAGTTTCCACGGCATTATTTACAGAATATCGACATGCTAAATCCCTTAGCCTGTTTTGGCGTGCTAATTAGTTCATGTTTATTTTAAGACTCCAACTGTGCAGCCCTTTTTTTTCATCCGTCAGACTAACGTGCCCCTTGTTGCTGCGGGGACTTTTCTCCTGTGACGCGCCATAGAGCGGCTCAAAGAGGAAGTGATGCAAATCATTGACATGCATACGATCAGAAGGTAGAGATAATCGTTTCATGCTTTATTTCAATGCACCTCCTTCTGGTGTGCTCGCCTTGGCCACTATGGGGTTAAAGATATGATACACATTGATTTGATGGTGTAAGATGAAGATGAATAATTTGTCGTTTTTTTACGTAGAAGATAAAGAATATATGCCTGTGAGTATTGTTATTGTGCGTACATATTTTACTGCAATGTTTGTGTTCTAAAATCAATCGTTTCAAGGGTTACACTGTATAATTTACCTCATAGAAATGTAGCTATCACATTCCCATTTAATTCAATTCCTTCAACACATTGTGGAAAACTTTTTCATGTTAAAAAATATTTTTAGCTGAAAGCAATTGTATCCGCTACAGTCTTATTGTCTGTAGCAGTCTGTAATGTGCCTTTTCTGTGTTCTGGTGTTGGTATTCTTGCTTTACATTCAAATCAGGTGTTGTATTGTTTTTTTTGTAATACAGATTAATTTATTGCTGGTGTTTGTTAAACATATATATATGGGGGGGGGGGGTGCTGGGGGGCGCGTGAAAAAAAATTTGGATATTAAATCGGGGGGGTTAGAATAATATTATTGTTCAAAATAATTCAACGCCCTCACTGACTCAAATTGACTGAGGTACAGAAATTGGGGCTGCTAATTGGACACCACTGTGGCCATTCACGTGTAGTGCAGACATGAGCACAAAAGTGGCTTCAGCATTCCACATCCTCCCACCTTTTCAAGCACGTGAGCCTGTCGTTCGAGTAAGAGTGTCTTTTTGCCGACAAATCCCTCTAAACCCGAAGCTTGATCCAGGAGCTACTGTGACTCACACACTCTCAACTGCACGCGCATGAGACGTGGCACAATTTCTTCTCCGGCTCTCCCACTTTGAATGGAAATAGGGGGGGTCGGATTCAAAGCTCTATTTTCAGTAGGCTCATATAAAGAAAAAAAAGAAGGGATTATCTACATGGATAAATATAGATGGGATTAGCAGAACCGTTCGATTCGAAATGTGCCACCTTAAATATTGCATCCATTAAAAAAAAATTCAATTCCACTCACCTCAGATGGCCTTCCTCGGCAAAGTTATTAAAAATGATCGCCTGTAGGTGGTGCTGAATTAAAAAAGAAAAAAAATCTCCAAAATTCATGAGCCAGATAAGATGCTAAGAAGGCGTGCAGGAACATGAGTTGCTAGGAGCCAAACTTTTGAGTGTGATGTTATATTAATAGTCCTACTTTTGGACTTTTTCCATAAAGATATGCAGTTTATGATGCTTCCAAATTTGCTGTTTTGTGTGACTTCATCAACATCACAATCTGGAATTATGATATGGTTAGCCCCAATTTTAAATAATCACAATGCAGATGAAATGATAAGAGGGCATGTCTTGCTAAGAGCCAAATATTTGGATTAATGTTATATTAATTGTCCTAATTTGGGGATTTTCCTTAAAAATCAGAATATGCCTCTTTGCTGTTCGCTGCGGTTTTGAATCAGAATCTGATTTTATATCTATGTCGGAAGTTATATATAAATATATATATATATATATATATTAGGGGTGTGAATTGCCTAGTACCTGGCGATTCGATTTGTATCACGATTCAAAGGTCGCGATTCGATTCAATACCGATTAATCCCAATGCGAATCTATAAATTGATTATTGCGATAAAAAAAAATTTTTTACACAAAATTTGAAAATACTAATCAGTAAACTTGTACATGTACGCTGTAAGATTTGTATGAAAATGTATTTATCTGAAAATTCAGGCTTCTAACTGAGCCACTGCATTTAACAAACAGGTTGCGGTCTGTTTCACGTTTGAACAGCACTGAAATAATATATTAATAACATTCTTCCATGCTTAATGTGTGAATCCTAACCCTAAGTAAGACGTTTTATTGAATATTCCCATAAAAAAATTATGTTTAAAAATCAATTCGGCCGCATATCGAATCGGTTTGAGAATTGCGCGCTGTAATATCGCGATATATTGTTGAATCGATTTTTTCTAACACCCCTAATATATATATTTTATGTACTCAGATTCACATTCACATTCACAACTGCTTGTTTTTTTTACCAGCTCTCTGGTTTTCATGTTGGTTACACCTCCAATTGGTATAAACAAATGCATGATATTTTTAATACAAGATGCTAAGAAGGCGTGTGAAAAAATGAGGAGTTGTGAGCCAAACTTTTGGGTGTAATGTTATATTTAATGTGCCATTTTTGGGGGGTTGTTCCACAAAGCTTGAGGATATGCCTCCTTCCCCAATTTGTGCTTTCACCCACTTGATTCCAACAGCGCTGTAAAGCATCAATTAGATCCCACGTCCTCTTAAAGTGACAGTAATGAATAATTACCTCGTTTTGCTTCCACATCCAGAGGAGAAGCTTTAGGCCAGGGGAGGAATATACACACACATTGGTACATATTTTTTCTCAGGTGTGATTTTTGTTCCCATGAATATGAGCTCTCCCAACTCCCCATCTCGCTTTTTAACGACGCCGCAATCTCCGATTGCCTCCAGCGACAGGGAAACTTTGCATATTACCCGCCACATATTACAGTGAGACAATTTTTCGATCCACTAGCTTGAAAATTCACATTTACATGTGAACCTGATGTTATTGACTAAATCATCAGAAGAATAAACACAAATACAGTTTGCACTATATTGTCAATAAATTATTATTTTGGGCTTTTTATTATTATTATTATTTTTTTTAAGCACCTCATTATTTCCCATGTGATTTTTTTATTTCATTTAGTAAGAACTTGGAGATTCCTTGCTGTATTAGTTCCAGCCGTGCCCTTGCTTCTTTTGTGCCCCCCCGTGTCGGCCTGAGAGTATCACCAGAGAGTTGCCTGACCTGGCAGCCCTGCGTTTGCAGCCCCCCCCCCCCCCCCCCCCCCGATACTCACGCTCAAGCGCATCTCATCACCCAACATGAGCCGGCACAATAGGATGGTGAGTCAGGGAGGCATGATAGTGAACACAGTGAGCTAACCTGGCAGCCCATGCTGTGCACTTCTCGTCGAGGCTGACCAGTTAATAATGGAATATCGTAGCGTACAATGCCGGTTCGGCATCAGGGAATTTCAGGGATGGATGGATGCATAGATAGATATAAATAGATGGGTAGATAGAAACTGGATCTATATTCTCTTTCATCATTTTCCCTGATCTCAAAATAAGACATATTGCTTATGGCGGAGTCCCCATTTAGTTTGGAATGTGGCTTGAAGAAGGCAATGAAGCGGAAGGACACGGAGCAGAAGCGAACGGGAACACAATTGTGCAGCAGGGATCTCATTTTACACATGCAAATGATGCGTAGATCTTTGAGGAGATCAATGTGTGTTTATGCGGCCCATTGTGACCCTCACGACACAAGGCTGTTTGTCTCCTGACTGTACCCGCGACACGTGCACACGCACTTTTCTGAAGCGTTTTCAAAACTAATGATGAATAGATACATCCACAGATGTTTAAAAGAAGTCTTCCGATTTGCACATTGTTATGTATTTACACATTTTTGTTGAGCGTATGTTTCCTTTTTCAAAGCTGTTTAGCATCCGAGAGTCATCTTTCGGTTTTTGAATTAATAACAGCATGAGACGGTTAACTACCTTTAAACTTCTTGAGTCAAATTTGCCAGCTGTTAACCATTTTCCAAGCGCTAACATCTTTGCCATGCTCCTTGTGAGTGTTTTCATTTTGTATGTGTCTGTCTGGCTGCTCATTGGTGAGGGTTGCTCGCCTTTTTTCCACTTCGCTCAAGCTGCCGCCTATTTGAGTCCAATTCTGGCCCACAACCTCAGATGACTTTTATGGGTTTACGTAATACAGTATCCCGTTCGTAAAACCATAACTTGTATGACTGACTTAACCCTGTGTGCTGAAACCATAATGGATGTGTCAAAAAACTAGAAGCCGTTCTGAAAACCCGGATCCAAGTAACCCTGACAGCATGCTATTCCTCCATTTCCTGAATATAGACATCCTTTGTGGCTGACCAACTTCCTGTCTCGCCTCTGTGGGCTGCAGACACTGAGAGCTCTTCCTTCTGGTCCGCATCGCCATCCACATATGGATGAGTGCTGATGAATCACCAGGCCCGAAGGCGCTCTCACATGAATGGGCACCAATTTCCCGATTTGGCGTAATCTTTGAAAGCTGACATAACGGGGGCGTGTCTAACGAATGCCAAACACGTGTTCCTGTGATGTTTCCGTACACTGTTAATGTTGCCTAATCGCGTTTTGGGATAGGATCCTCAATTCCATATTTATATGTGAGTGACAAAGCGCCACTTATCACGCCAATCAAAAGCCCTTTCAGCATGTCTAAATATGGAAACAAACTCAGTTCTAATTATCGTATGAATAATTGCCTACTGTTTAGCATAATTGCTTTCACGTCACGTTTGATGGCAGATCCCTTTTCCGGTATCAGATGCTGAAGTGAGATGCATATATTGGATATATTTTTAAACTGCACACTTCCAGAACTGGGCCTGTAATTGCATGTGCATTCGTGTTGCACTTTCTTTCATCATTTCTAAAATAAGCAGGATATTTCACTGTTGGCATTGCATACCATGAGCTGAATAATTTGCCTTGTTGCAATGACTATACTAGCCAGGTGGAAAAATTGTAATCTATACAAACATAACTAGAAAATTATCCTCTTTGGTCTTGTTATGGTTGTACAAAGGAATATAGCAACTGCATAATATGCCCCGTCCGACAGTTAATACGCTTTCAGGGTTCCTGTGCGCGCAACTCTAATTATTTCTCTAGGCTTAAAGAGGATATATTGTAGAAAATGTATTTTTTAATTGTTTGGATACAAATAGTTGGGCTGTGCACAAGCGCTATTCACTCACAGCCTGGATTTGGATTAGTCAACCTGTGGTTCTCTACTGACTATGTTTACATGCAGGCACTAACCCTTTTAAAACCGAAATATTGACAATATTAGGGTTTTGTAAGGTCACGTAAACACGCGTAATAACCGGAATATGCTTTTATTCGAGTTTTTAGAAACTCGATTAAGTTACTCCTTTCATAACCGGAATTCTTGTTCATATAAACGCATTCAGAAAAAAAAAAAAAAAAAAAAAAATAATAATAATAATAATATATCAAAAAATAATAATAATAAAAAAGATCAATGATGATGACATTACCGAATGAACAATACTGAGCTCTTAAGAAAAAAAAAGAAAAGAAAGAAGAAGAAAAAAAAAACGCATCCAGAATACCTCGATCGATCGGGGTATTCTTTTTTGCTGCGCGCATGCTCGCTATTCTCTTCTTCGTCTTCTTTTCTTCTTCTTCGCCTATTTGATTCGTAAGGAATCGTAGTCTATGTAGTCACGACTTGTATGCGCAGCTCCGTCCTACTTGCTAAAGGAGCCTGCCTTGAATGCATTGATTTCTCCACTGCCGTGTCACGTTATTTTGTGTCTCACGGCGAAAACGCCACAGTTTGTGCCTATATACACATACTGTAAATACAAGCAGATAAGTCCATGCTTCTGGCGTGTAATACTCAAGCCGGTGTCAACAAACGTGACGCTCCCTGCAAAGAGCCACATTTCTAGAGCGAGAAGGAAACCGTTTACTTTATTTAGCCTGGTGAGTGACATAAAGATAATGTATTTTATTGAACGTATAGTAAGTTAAAAGTGGAAATGATGTTATTTACGTGAATAAGTCCGAACGGGCTTTTCCAACTGAGCACGTAAACGGGAGTAACTCTGTCCGCTACGCATGTAAACGTGTTACCTCGATTGTTTTAGAAACCGGAATTCTGACTTTAACCCAAATATTGACTGCATGTAAACATAGTCAGAGTCTCCAAACGTTCAACGAACACAACAATAAAGTTGCAAGATTTGGTGCTCATCACTTTCGTTAGCTTTGGTAACCAAAGCTATACTCAGCATTTGACTGTGACTTGCTGCAATTCTGTATCCTTTTTACATTCTGGTCGGTGCTGGATTTCACTTTCCTTTCTTTTCTTTGATCCTTCTTCGGGTCTCCTGACAACCTCACGACTCTAGCTGGATTCTGAAGTATTCGGTTTAGGTGAACGGCATGGGATTTTTAATAGGTTTTAGGTGAACTAATGAATACACACTCACACGCACGCACACATGCACATACTCACCCACATACAAATTAAAAATTAATAAAAAAAAAAAAAGAGAGCAATGATGGTAAAATTACAGAATGAACAATACTGAGCTCTCCAGAAGAAAAAAAAAAGTGTCCTTTTTACATTTTGACTGTGCAAAAACACAACTTTTAATACATTTTGAAGACATACTGCAAGCACTCCCAAGCAATAGGGCTTTAAGGTTGTAAAATTGACGGAGCAGTCATTGAACTATATCAAGATGCGTAGGATGGAGCAGTATCATGCAGTGGGTATGCGTAGGAGAACCCACAGTCAGTGGCCTTTGCTGACTCAGTGAGTCATTATTGAAGTTGAGACGTAAGTCAAGCTGTTATATGCTTATGTAAATACTCTTGAGGAGCTAAAGACTTCGGTACTTCTTGGGTAGAAATAATGCTGCGCTTTTCCATCTAGCATATTCTTGTTGGAGCCTGTTAAATTCTAGTGTAGTGACTGGAGAATTCAGAATGAGATCCCATATATTGTTGTCTAAATGGACAGTTTTCCACCAACTTGTCATTGGGGACGATTGGACAATCAATGGTCTAATTAAAAACTGATTCAAGACTCATTTTGTATACCAACCCCATCCAAGTTTGGAAAAAGGGCAAAGTTATTTCTTAATGTTGAGTCAGTCGATTAATTGTTGATGTCATCCAGAAATGTCCTACAGTATATAAATTTGCCAATTAGAAAGATTGTCAAATGGGTTGGGGTGGATGGGGGGCGGGGGGGTCGTGGGGGGAGCGGGGGCTGTGGACCGGTGGGGTGCCTGGCGGGCCTGCAGTGCTCCGTCCTGCTGCGTTGGGTTGGGGGCGCGGGCCGTGTTGGGGTGGGGGGCGCTCCTGCTCCTGGGTTTGCTCTCCGGCCGGTGTCCCCGGCGGGGCCCGGGGGTCGTCCTTTGGCGCTGCCGCGGCCTGGGGGGCCCTGAGGTGTTGCGCTTGCTCTGTCCTGGCAGGGGTCGACGGCTCCCCTCTTTGGTGGAGATTTTCATGCATGCCAGATCCACCACACCAGCATCTATCGAAACTCAGACGCAATCTGCTTCTTTCTGGCTGGTGTCTGTGGATCTCACTCTGCTTCGTTTGTCCTTCCTTCCTTTCCTCAGTCTCTCCTTTGGTCTCTTGAGGTCTCCTTGATTTTTTGGATTTGTTGGAATTTAGATGTTTCTGGGGTTGGTGAAGAACTCTGGTTGGTGGCCCGGTGGGTGGTGTCTGGTCGGTGCTGGATTTAACCTTCCTTTGTTTTCTTTGGTCCTTCCTCGGGTCTCCTGACAGCGGTGTTCGGTTTAGGTGAACGGTATGGGATTTTGTTTTAATAGGTTTTTGGTGAACTAACGAATACACACACGCACACACGCACATACACATAGACATACTCACCCACATACAAAAAAAAAAGAGCAATGATGATGACATTACCGAATGAACAATACTGAGCTCTTTAAAAAACAAATAATAATAATAATAATAAAAAAAAAAAAACATTGTCAAAGATGTGAGTTTAGGGTTAGCAATTAGTTGACTGCAAGCTTAAAATGTTGATGGCAAATAGTAAAGCTGACTAGTCGACTAAACGGTTCAACAGCTGCTGTCCAGTGTTATCATTCTCATTAAAACATGCTGGTCTGGCAATTCCATTCATTTCATTGGGGAAAATTGATTTGATGTACGATTAAATGAAGTTACGAGCATGATCATGAAATGAATGAAGCGTGTCAGTCAAAGTAACACGCTGCATGCTGACTTTTAGACGGTACCAAAGACATATAGGTTCAAAAGACCAGGGCTGATTTTGAAACCCTCAAATGTTATGATATGAATGCATAGCTCTTAGCAGTGTTGTTTTTTTTTTCAGTAGAAGACGGTGAGTAAAGCTGTTGCAAAGTTGACACTAAGCATGGGAAAAGGGAAGCAATCAATGGCGGGATTCTTGGTTTATCAGCTTGGCGGCATGAAAGCCGAGAACCCGCGCTGCAATGAATCGATGCCTCTCAATGAGTTAAAGTCCTGTCATCTTCACACGAGCCTGCTCGAGTAGGGAATCGAGTGGGAGTGGCCACAACCTATTCCGCCGGTACCTTTTGGATTATACGCCGTCAGTCGTGGTGTGAGCTTTTAACGTTCCTTTTGAAGTTACCAAATCCCTAAGCGGCGGTGTTAGAAAACCTTCAGCATCAAAAATGTATGCCGGCTCTGCACGTGTGACAGACAATGAAGGCAGTAGACGGGATATTGTGTAGCAGTCTGTTGCTTTGATGTTCTGCGGTAATCGAAAAATGAGTATTTTGGTTCCTGATTTAACGGCGCCGTCGCAAGTCTTTATTTATTATTTTTTGACTGACAGAAGCAAATGAGTATCATGTTCATCTCCAAGTAATGCTGGCGGCCTCGCCGTCACCCCACGGTTTCCTCGAATGAGTGTGTGCGGGGCCTGCCCGAGTCCAATTTCACACACTTCATGAAAAGGCGGACCAGGTTGTCATTCTTACTTAATCCATACAAGGCCCAAGACTGCGTGGGTGGATTTGGTGCACGGCGTCTCTGGAGTTCAACAACAAACTATTCAACTCTTCCTGCTGACCAAATAGCTTCAAAGTGGGGTTACTCACACGGAAAAGCGTCGCTCCTTGGGTAGGCTTTTAAAGAGAAATAACTGTAATATACGGGAGTTATATGAATTAAAGGCAATCAACTGGCCTTTTACAAAATGGCAGATTTGTCGACAGCAGGGAACTTGTAGTACTTACATTGTATATTACTCTTGGAATGATTCACTCATAAAATAGAGATGGGTATTTACTTCCTGGTTTGTTCCCTCCAATCCATGATGATTGAGGAATTTTGCAGTCAATTCATAGAGTTTTTGGAGGTGAGAAACAAAGCTATTATAGTTAACGAAAACAAACGGGGAAAAAAATTAAATAACGTTAAAACAAGTGCTTTAAAAAAGAAGAAGATAAAACCAGCTTAAAAAATGTCCTTTGCTTTCAGGCGTACACACTAAACTGGTTGCCAGTCAACTGCAGAACAAACAAACAAACATTCACACCTATGCAAAATCTGGTGTAGCTAATATTTTAAGCTAACATGAGTGTTTTTGTAATGTCAAATTCCCCCAAATCTCTCGAATGTGAAGTCAAAAAATGTATCTCTACAACCTCTTCACTTTCTTGCGAAGAACAAACAAAAACAACACACATTTATTCTGCTAATTGTTTCACAACCAAGTTACCAAGGTGTGTTACTTATGCAACAGCGACCAAGCTAATGACTAACCAGAATCTGACACTGATCCAGATTTTATTGACACTCCAACTGAATAAACTCATTTGACCTTGACTGTTCTATTTGCCGGTATGTAATCCCTTCTACTCCAAACCAGTTCAATGACGAATCTCAGCAGATCATTCAAGTAGCGAGTGCAGAAGCTTCGTCATTGGACGGAGATTTGTTTACCCGGCCTTTGCTATTTACATTTGCGGCTTTCGCGCCGGAGAGACAGGCCATCGGTTCACGAGCGGCAGAGTTATCTCACGCTGATATCTTGTGTGGATAGACGCAGTAATAAGGACATTAAACATCTCCGACTGCTCAGAGGTGACCTTCTTGTCGCAAATATGAGCTATGTGTTTTTCGGGAGCCGGCCAAGATATAGCGGAGATGAAAACATCCTTCTATGAGCGTGGGTAAAAAAAAGAAAAAAATTGGAAGTAAGCCGAGTGTTCCTATTTAAATATGCAGCTGAGGTTCTGTTATTTATATCAATGAATAAGACGCCTTGTGTCCTTCACTGGTGATAAAACTCTTCTTGATGCGTTGTTTGGGACCTCCATCGGCACATTATAGGGTAAGATGGACCTTGGGCAAGAGGTGGGGTACAACCCAGTCAATCGTGGACACCAGGGGTGTAACAAAACAGATTTGAACCGGAACATCTTTTTTTTCTTCTTCTTTTTTAAGATGCAAGTGCATTGAATTGAATAGTTCCACCTTGAAATATATATCGAGATACGTATCGAATCGTCTTTTATTGATTTATCCTAGAAGGAAATACTGACAAGTCCCACTCAGTCGAAAGGAATCAAATCGTTCCACTTTTACCTCAAACCGTCCCATGAATCGTATTGAAAACTGTATCGAAACGAATCATCTTTTTCAATAACATTCACACTCACTGTCACACACATGGACCATTTATCCTTTTATTTTCTATACCGCTTTGTCATACTTCCAAAACGTCAAATCAATCTGTATCGTGTTCGCCTTACGAATTTCATTTGTGGAATTAGTGAACACATAGGACGTCAGTTTTGATCCAGCGTGATCCACAATCACATTACGTTACACTTTGATTTCATCAGCCCACAAAGCAGTGGGGGGGCTCGCGAGTTTGGATTATATCAGCACGGGTAGGAAATACAGTCAGATGGATATACTGTAGCAGGAGTCCAGTTTTTTGAGGACACCTGACATGCTCAGCTTCTTCTTTTGAGGGTCTGTTGTGTAGCTCGCCGGTCGACAGGCCACGGAGCCAAGTGGAAACACGCTCTGACCCCATACTGTCACTGTTTCCTGTTGCCGTCTGACTAGTCACTGGCTGTCAAGTGCCAGCGCTTGAGAACGGCAACTTGGCTTTGCTGCAATCCTCGGCGGACTCAGCTGTCTGTCTTCTTCGACGTGTGGTTTGCTTTCATTTTTAACACTCTTTTTGCACATGCTGGCTGGTTATTGTAAAATATAAGTGTAACTGACAATGTAAAGAAATAAACTTGTTTTATTATGTACGCTTTGGAAAACAGATGCATGTGATGAATGTGAGGGAGGCAACTTGGGGTATTCTCAAGAAGCGATCTTGTATTTCTCCTGGCATTGGTATTACAACTTGTAAAGCCATCAGACTCTAAATTTGTCATACAGCTTTTAGTATACTGCAATATTGCTAAATTTTGCTTTTATCCTGGCCAAAAAACTGTCATTGTGGGAATGCTGGATTTTTTTTTATCATCAAACAACTCCCACATAATACTTTCGGTTTACACCGTTCAAATTTCAACTTGCTGCAAAAACTCATGTCTTCCGGGGTATTTATCGTCTGATTCCACATTACTTACAGTATTCGCACAATTTAACATTAAATATGAACTTTTCCCCATTCATTTTCAATGGGACTGATCCAAGCCCACTTCCATACATACAACTGACCATTATTGCCAGCTGTCTGATTCTGCTCAGTGGTGCATTTGGTAAATTGCATTGTCCAATACCCAGGAGGTTGCGGGTTCGAATCACACCTCTTACTGTACATTGCAAATTTATCCATGGCATGATGGCAATTATGCTAAGGAATATACGTGTATACCAACTGACTCTCATAATTCCACTTTTCCATCTAAA
This sequence comes from Leptonotus elevatus, assembly GCF_054856555.1. Taxonomy (NCBI): domain Eukaryota; kingdom Metazoa; phylum Chordata; class Actinopteri; order Syngnathiformes; family Syngnathidae; genus Leptonotus; species Leptonotus elevatus. Next base: position 10,946,539 of record NC_141255.1, read on the forward strand.
TGAATGCCTAGGTGGCGCTTTTGAGTGATTTTTGTTGTTTTTTTGTTGTTGCATTTTTCAATTGGATATTATTAGTTCCAGTTTTCCATCTAAATGAATGGAAAGTTCTTTCAGATAACACTTTTTCGCCTCCCGAGTTCAAGTGTTCAATCTTTCAACTACAATTATTACTTTGTAATTTTCACATAATGTATCTTTCAATTTACTTCATAAGCATTCAGCTTAGCATTCAGCTATTGGCATTCATCTTAGCATTCAGCTACTGGCATTCATCTTAGCATTCAGCTATTAGCATTCAGCATTCCCACACAATTTCTGCAAAAATTGCACTTAGTCTAGTATTTTAAGGAGACACAACTGCCCAGACTTGATTTCAAAAGCACTTTTCGGCCAGAAATTCAGTGGAGGTGATGAACAAAACATTTTACCGGATGCTGCTTTCCAACATATGAATGCATCGCACCATAGAAATAATCCAGAAGTGAAAGGAAAAGACTTACGGAGGGAGTGCCACTCATCCTGCCTTATTGTCTTGGTGATATTATAGGAGAGGTTTTTGGGTATTGTGCCCGAGGAGTAGTGGTACTTGATGTAGGAGCATCTTGCAATGGAACCTGCAGAGGGAAAAGGAAATAAAACAAATAAGCGCTGAGTTGAAATACAGGTCATTGGTAGGGATTCACATTCATGCGTGAGGCTGAATTCCCATTGCAGTATTGAAACCAGAAGGACGCATTGGATTCAAATACTGCGGCCTCACTGACTCAAAGATTGCGTAAGCTCCATGGATGACGACAGCTGGATGGTATCCAGCAATTGTATATACACGGGTGATTCAGATCAGACGTCTGCAGTTATTGATGAATTAAGTCAACAAAAGCACACTGCTGGAAGCAACTCTTGCGTATTAGGCTCTGTTGTCGGTGTGCAAGTGTGTTGGTGTTGTTTGAAAACGATTCACTTGTCAATATGTCAAGTTTGGGAATGCCAGCAACGCTGATTTTCATGCATTTTGTGTCAGATTGCACAAAAAATACACCCTAAAGCAGTGGATCGATCAAACCCAGGTTAATAAGAACCACTGCCCTAAAGGCTTTAAGACAAAAAAATGAGCAAAGAGCGGGAAATGATAAACCTGCGTTTTCATGGCAAAAAAAAAATCAAGGAGTATCAAATTTTGTGATGATCAATGAAAACACAGCAAACCCCCCCCCCCCAACTTTCCATTGGTAACAATCTGGGCGAGTTGTGACCATGATACAACCACTTTCCAAACTCAATTTTGAGCTTGTACACCATTGACTTTCACAAAAAGGAAATGTTTATTCCCAGATTCTAATTTAATGGCTGCTGCTTTTCTTTGGACATCATTACAGCATGTCCACTCTAATTATCTCTGGCGAAGCTGGCAGGGTTAGTGAACACTATACTATCCGAGTCCAGGGAGATTTGCACTGCACAAACAGAGATCATGAGGATATCAGCCCCCCCCCCGCACCCCCATCCAGCCTCCAGCCGGTTTCCCCTGCAGCCATCCACACACCCAGAAGATTGCAACGTCTGATAATGATAATTAGCCTTTCATGGCTGTCACTGCCACAGTCAGCACCCATTCGCTCTTAGAGAGATTTTGATTATGATAATAACCCCACCCCCAAAGAAAAAAAAAATATATATATATAATTCTAAAGTGCATCTAAAACTGCTACAGCAACATATTCATTGTTCTTGCTACGGGAACCTGTTTTAAAATAAAAGGTGTGCAAAATCAAGACAGCTTGAATTTGACAGGAGACTGTAACTCAAGGTTAAAACTATTCAGTGGGAGGTTAACTTTTCTTCTTGTAAGAGCAAAATTGAAAAGTCAACTCTTGTTGTTTTCCAATGTTCATAACAGTACCTCAGACCTCGAAAGTCTTCCAATCGGCATAATGAGTTGATTTTCTTAATCAGTTTCATTTGCTTCAGTGCCAATCTGTTGAAATATGTCTTGACGTGAAACCATTACATGGCCCACAAGGTTGGAGAACATATATGGCGTCATTGATTAATCAACTATGACTGCAATTTATTTCATCACATGATCATCCATGACAAGAACTCTTGGAGCAAAATCTCAATACATGCTCCAATAACGGTTTTTATAATACAATCTATTGATTTATCAGTCTTGTCCATACATGACCTAACACATGAACTGACTGAATGTTTGTCTCCAGGCTGACACCAAGGGTCTCCCGTTACTTCAGACCCGTGTCTCCTGTGTGTAGCGTTTGAAGTAAATCTCTCCTCTTACTCTCAGTGATCCAGGCAGCTTTGGACGACGCGCTGATGTCACAGAGCAAAAGAAAGAAAAAGACAGCTGATCTGAGGAAGTCGAAGGCCTGTCGAGTTAGGGAGCTCAAATGGATTTTTCCCTGACGCTCAAGGAAACCACAAAGTGCTGGGGGGATTTTAAATGGGCCAATAAAGCCCACCTGTTTGCAGCTCTCCAATAACCAATGAACACTTACACTTTTGTACTCCTTAAGGTGTATACATGAAGGAACCCATTATAGGGGATAATACAGTGTAATATAATTGACATCCACAGACAGTCTCGGATGCACAGAGCGCTGGAAATACACCTTGTGATTTATGTCAGCCAATCACAGGGCACAAACAAGATTCCACACTCTTTTTACACTTAGTAACACAAAAACCTACGAGAGCTGTGAGCAACTATATAGGGCCCTTGCAACCCTGGCCACGGGGTACTTGCATGTTGGGGTATTGGCAAATAGGACAAAAACATTTTAAAATATAAATGTTTAGCCAGGCATTATGTGTGTACAAAGTTTCATGAGTTTCCGCCCTGGTTTAGACCCTCAAAAGCAGCATCCATTTTTCTTTGCAAACAGTGCATTGGCATGGCAACAGCATATGACGAAATCAACTTTCAATAACTGTTTATTTTAAACTGCTTTAGATGAAACACACAAAATGTGAAGACAATCGTATAAAAACTGTAGAAGGAGTTCATATGACCTCTATAAAAGGACAACAACAAAAAAGACAACAAATTCGGAAATAAATCGGAAGTAAATCAAAATGGCGGACTTCCTGTTCCTCCTATGGGCTCCAAAACTGCTTCAGTAATTCCTTCATCAAAAAGCAATTTTGAAACACAAAATTAGATGTCCTGCCCCCATCATATAGTGCGTCGAAAATAATTGCAATTGTTTGCGGAGAAGATGAATACAAAAAAAATCCTACAGAAACAATAGGTACTTTGCAACGGTCACTGCTCAGGCCCTCATTAAACCTGAAACGGTGCTTAAAAGTGACGTATATTCCCACCCGGTTGATAACGTACATTGCTGATTGGGGCATGAACAGTATGCTCTGCTAAAAAAAATAAAAAAAATTGTATAATATATCTGCGTGGCCTGATACCAAATATCAGTCCACGAATCGGTGCTTGTGGAACACCACTCTTACAGTACTGAATCCAAATTGGTGGCACAATACTGTCCTGTCACATGTGTCACATGGACTGCATATATTCAGCTCTCTGTTCCACTGTGATGGATGACTAAGCATAAAGCTGCAAGATGGACCAGAGATTTCTCTATCACTTGGGTATTCTCCCTTTCCATAAAGTGACACTCATCTTAAGATGGAAAGTGGAGCTCTGAGTAAATCATTCTACTCTCCGTCCCATACGAACGCTTGGAGGAGTGGCGGGGGGGGGAAAAACAGTGCAGCACAACTACAGTAATTAACTAAGCATCTCTTTTGGTTCCTCAAGGATTAGCGATGGCACTTCTTTTTCCCGTGACATTTTTTTTTAAAGTGAAATATTCCAGTCACCACAAGGCCAGCCAAGTGCGACATCACAAGCGTCTCTCTCTCTCTCTCTCTCTCTCTCTCTCTCTCTCTCTCTCTCTCTCTCTCTCTCTCTCTCTCTCTCTCTCTCTCTCTCTCTCTCTCTCTCTCTCTCTCAAGCCAACGCTGGGCTTCAACCGCCCCCTAACGAGTGTCAAGTAACAGAGATGCATGAAAAAGATACAAAGTGACAAGATGTTCCATCAATACAGTACCTGACGAGCAAATGACCTGGGAGTCGAAATCGGATAAGTAATTTTGGTATTGATCAGACAATTTGCTGGGACATCTACTCCTTAGTGATACCACCACTTCTTCAAACGGTCGACTGGATGATGGCTAGTGTAGTTCAGTTACTAGTGGATCTGAACTCATTCACTCCCAGCCGTTTTCACTGAAGCAAGCCTCTTCGCTCCCGAATGTGTTACTGGATTTTGACTGATTTTGCAAAGCCCACAGAATATTGTGTTCTATTACTATAAAAACACAGAACGTACCAAAAGAAAGATTAGAGTCTATTCCTTCATCAGGAAAAAAAAAGTATGTTTGTATCTGTTTCCGTTTTGCATCAATTAGCATTAGAATATAGCTAAGTTTCATCATCATTCACAAATCTGTTAAAAACACTGGGGAAAAAAGCTTGTTCCAATATGGCCCTGGTTGAGCTCTTATACTCTCCTGCCACTTGTTGGCTGTTTTTGTAATTACTACCATTGCTTTAAGTGACCTCTTCAGGTTAAAGGCTGCATCAAAGCCTTCTGTATGTTCTAGCATTAAAAAAAAAGTATAAAGATGTTTTTGGGACCATCGCAATATTTAAAATAGAAAGTTTTTATTATACGTTTTTGGGAGCAAATGAGTTATGGTTGCCATGCGGAAAATAATCGTAATTGACACAATGTGTGTGACAGGTTTGATTCATTCATACACAATGTAATTCTGTTTGGTTTATGTTTGGTTTATAAATCAAATTGTGATGAATTTCTTTATTGTCATTGCACCATAACGGCACAACGATAATGACTTCAACAGTTACAACCCCAGTCACAAAACATGAAAATAACAATGACCTAAAGAGGGAGATGGAACGGGAAGCCTGGCGGGTCGCAAGAGTTAGCCCCCCCAAGTTTAAAAAAAAACATAAGGAAGTGGGCGGGTGAAAAAAACAAGGCCCAAGATGTATTCCTTTAAAAGGGGGGCACAGTATTCACTAGGGGCCTCATATATGAACGCACAAAAACCCTTTCCACTCTCACGTTTAGATGTATCAAGAATGAAATGAGCGTGGGAATATGCGGTGCTTCACGGTAACTCCTTGGCAGGCGTACGCAAGTTTTTCTTCCTTCGGAGCCGTTGGCGAGTCGTAGAGGTGATGCTGGGCTTGTTTTAGTATGAAAGCCACGCAAGTCTTTGTACATGAGGCCCCTGGAAACTACGGTAACCACAAGTGGGAGTGACAGCTTTTTTGAAGACGTATTCACCAGCTGCCAAGCTGCTGCTTGTTGTCAAATATCTTAACAAAAAAAAAATCTTACAGGTGACGGCTCATATCTTGAAAAATTCATGAGTTCAGCTACCAACGGATAACCTTAGCAACGACCCAGTCGGCTGTGTAACTGTTATATGTATGTTAATTCTGCGCACTTGCATGTAAAAGCCTTCATGAACAAGAGGGTGAGAAATGGGAATAATGTAATTCCATGCTGGCGATCCGTTCAATATCCTCCCGCATCAATCACCGCATGTTCGCCTTTACTTGCAGGTCTACCGTCCACGCTTTCATTTCCCCCTGTGTGACATTCATCTCCACTGCGTGCGGACACCGCACAAGCTTAATCTTTGAACCTTTTTTCTTATTTTTGTCTTCTCTTTTTTTTTTTTTTTGCATTTTGCACCCAGTAGACACATTACATTACACAAGATTACACCCCTTCACAGAGAAGCACTGTCACGATGGCGGGTGCATATTGCTTCCGCTCTCCCGGAATGGATTTCCAACTCAGTCATTTTAGCTAAATTGCCCTTCAGCCTTCCGCAAACATCTCGGAGACAGACACAATTTCCATTCTTGTAAGTGGAGAGACTGACTGCGCTGTAGGAGTGGAAAGGTGCAGAGGGAAACAATCTGCACTGCCCTGTCCTACTATTTTATAAAAAAAACGTGGTGCTCAAAGTGTGGTACGAGCGTTCCGTCTAGTGGTGCATGGAAGAGTCACTGAAACTGTGTACGAATGCAGTTGCTAAACGTTTTAATTCAGTACAGTACAGTTTCGTTGCATTTGACTTACAATATATTTGCTTTCAGTCTTTCAGAACAATTTTTTCTCAAACAATTATTTAGCTAAAAAAAATTTTACGGGGAATACGTTTTAATTAACAAATCTGGATGGCAAAGAAGAGTCTTTTTTTTTATTATTATTATTCTGACCCCCAACCCCCACAATCAAATAGATGTGAACTCATTTTTGCATAAAAAAACCATTGCTTTAAATGAATCTGGAATGCGATAATTTCCAATTAGATTATTTTCCCCTGAGTCTGGAATGGACATTGACCGCAACAGGCTACTTGCTACATGTGGTCAGATAATAATGCCATTGTATGTAGACTTGGTGAAACAGCATGTGGTCCATTAAACGAGATTATTGTCACAGGGTCTGGTAAAGTAGAGCAGATAACTGCAAATATAACACGACAGATTTACATAGTCATCCAAGCAGGAAGTTTTCTAACTATACACTTAAATCCCACTCTTTTCAAAAATACCGGTGGCAACATTAAAAAATTGATTTTAAAGTATATTATCATATTACTATTAAGGGTGTCAGGCGAATAAATCTTTTAATCCTAATTAATTGCATGACTTCAATAGTTAACTCACGATTAATCCCAAATTTGATATCTGTTCTTAATGTACAATACAATGTACTATAAAAAAATGTCATACTCTTGTTAACATAAAAGTAGAAAAATGTTTAACTAATAGAAATTAGTAATTTCATAATAATTGATAAAATTAAGTTAAAATTAAAAAGATATCCTGTCCTGTAAAAAACAAGTGTGATATTGATTTGTGTTGGTAATTTTTCTGCCTTTAGATGGCATAATTGCATTTGTAAGATGTTGGTGACAGCTCAGTGCATTTTAGATCTAATCTACCATTAAGTAACTTGTGAAATTCTGCAAATTTTTTAAATTTTAAAACACAACTTGACCCCAGTCTCCAACAAATATATGAATTATTATTAAATGTATTACTGCGAAATTTGGAATTCCCCCAGTACAGACTTTCCAAGTAAGGGCTATTAAAGGAACTTTAAATTAACTCAAAATTAGCACACAAATTTTGACACCCTTAATTATTTTATATTGTTCCCAAGAGGCTCCTCATATTGAATCTAATTGTAACAGTCTTAGTCATGTTAGTCAGAACACCTTGTGTGATGTTGACCTTGTTGTTATGGCAACGCTTTGCAATCTCTCCTTCTAGAAATGAAAAAGATGCATTTCTTAGTCTTTATTACAGTAACGCTAGATCAATAGGCCCTTTTGTTGTGGTTATGCTTTTTAAAATGTCTTAAATTTCAATACTGTAAATTGGGACGATCAGGTGTCGGAACGCCTTTGACAGCTGGGCAACACACAAGCAAACAAAAAGATTATATAAGTAAAGGAATTCAGAAGGTGGGAGTTCATCATCTTTCCAAATATTCTGGACATTCCAAACAGCAGCATTAACGTCTTAGAGGGCTGTGCCGCAATGTAGAGCCTCCCCCAGTGGCAACACGAGCCAGCTGCGTTTGTCATCGGCGCTCGTGGCAGATGGGAGCTCGCCGCGCTGCCTCCGCTGCTGCAGTTCAAGCCCTGGATGGCCTCATTTTGTTGTGACCCACTTCAACGCTCCCTCCGTTGCTCCCCGCCCATCCCGCAGCCAGGCTCGCGGGATTAACGTGGAAAGCTTTGGGCCAGGGATGCTGTTCTCCCTGCTCGAAGGATGCGAATGGGCAGATGGGGGGGGGGGGTGTTTTGGGGGGCAGGGTTTAGCTGGTTGAAGGGGTGGGGGTGAAAGTGGACCACCCTGGAGTCGCTAATAGCAGCTGTCTTTTATTGTAGCCTTGCAAACATCCTAACACATTTTGTGTGTGCGCTGAGGCTCGAGTGAGCATCCAGGGAATAGCACAAATACAGTTGGCCAAGCAATTTTTTTAGGAACATATGTCTTTCTGAGGGCCCGAACCCTATTAAATATGACTCCAGATAGCTGAGCTAAGATATTATTGCCATATTTTCCAAGTACGGCAATCTCCCAGGTGGCAGGGCTCGGCCCCTCTCCCACGTGAAGGAACCCATTGAATTGATTTGCAAAATATGTGTGAGGCAAAAGTGTCAAATTCTTTACATTCTATTTCATGAGGTTGATATTTTATGTAGATGTTTTTCTCCAACAATCTGTAATTCGATAAAGACGATTATTATGAAGATGATCTTGGCTGGCAGCATACTGTGTGCGCATTGGAAAATTGGTATGCAAGTGTTAGAATGATCTCATTTTAAGATGGATGAGTCCATCACAGCGTGGTACCCCGTCACTGTTCTGCCGGGGCTAATTCTGTCTCACGCTGTGATGTCAGACCCGCTTCTTCGGTAGCGGCCGATTAAAAAAGACGACAATTCCGTTTTTTTCTCCTCACGTGTGTTTAAACCCCTGGAAAGCGTATTCATGTTTGAAGTGTGTTAATCTAGGAAATGACAAAGTACCGCCTTGAGCACATACGTAAATTGAGAGGATGTAGACCCAGACAATTTAGGCTTGATATTTCCAAAAATAATGGCCTCCTTCCCTGTCAAAACATGTGAAATTGCATTTTGTGGCAGATTTTTTCAACTGGCTGCATTTTATTTATCAAGTGATTGAGAGTAAGCTGTAAATATTTTAACATGAATCATACTATGCAAAACACAACATTTATATTGGATGAAGACTCAACCTTGGGCGGAACAAGAATATACCAGAACAGGCGACATGTGACCGGATAACGTTTTAGTGAAGCAGCATGTGGCTAATTATCCAAGTATGCTACAATGCAAGTGAGAATTGGTTTGCTGCTCCTGTGTCGTGTTAGTCAAGTCTCTCCACTTAATAATTTAGTGACAAAATACCACACACCATTGTCTTATTGTCTTCATGGTTTGCAACGCTTACTGAAAAAGAAGCACTAGTATGACTATTTAAAATAAATGCAAGTACAGTGGTACATTGACAGAAGTGAAAAACTTCTTAACTCATTCTCCGCCACGGGCGTTTATATTCATGAGCCGGAACGCAACCGCTGACGACCAATGACGTATACATTCGTCAAGTATGTCCTTCAACAGGTCAGCCTGGAAAAGGGTCTCGCCCAGCTGGTCTGTAGATCACTGTAATGACTAACAAATCCCTGTAGATGGTGACGTGACATCACTCTGAATTTGAGATGAGCAAATCCTTTCGAGTAAAAGATAAAGATGAATCGCGGCTTGTCATGTCGATTATGAGAGAAAGAAATGCCAACACAGGTTTAGTTAATGTAATTGTCTCAATCAAGCTACTGACGTTTAACTTGCAACTCGTGTCAGCCGATTACATTTTTTTAAATTGTAATTAATCGCATGACTTCAATAGTTAATTAATCGCAAAATTTATATCTGTTCTAAATGTACAATAAAATGTACAACATGTTTTCATACTCTTGTTAACATAAAAGTGGGGGGAAAAAATGTTAAATAGAAATATGGCTGTAAAAAACATCATTTTTCTGCCACTAGATGGCATGATTGCATTTGTAAATTATTGGTGACAGCCAGCTCAGTGCATTTATCTTTTCATATTAAGAGTTTTCTATCTTTAAAATGAAGTTGACCCCAGTCTCCACAAATATATGTATTATTATTACATTTATTACTGTTACATTTATAATTTTGACATGGATGGGGCGGTCATTAATCACGCATTAAAAAAATTGCGGTGTTAAAGTAACTTTGAATTAATTCAAAATTAGCACACTAATTTTGACATTGCTAATTTATATATCTGTAAATAAATTAGTATTTTGCTATTTAAAAAAAAAAATCATATTTTTGTTTTATAGTTTGAGGTGTCACCCCCCAAAAATATTTGCGTCAAAGTTTCTTTTTAGGAATATAATAGCTCCAGCGTGCAGCAGAATTTAGTCCATCTTCCCCAAAATGCCCCGCCAGAAAGCAAAAATATTGTTTCTTTTAACTTCACTCTGTTGTTCGCTGGCTTGGTTTTGATTCACGATTTCAGGTATTTTCTTTTCACTTTCATGTGACAGTCTCAGTATTTTGACAAGAGCGTTACTGTCAGCAAGTTCCTCAACACATCGACCCATTTTTCTGTACACTGTTTTGTTTTCATTCAAGCTCCTTTATTATTATTATTATTATTATTATTATTTAATCACTGTGAACTGACAGCAAGGCTGCTGCTTTTGTAGAGGCAAATTACTCATTAAACACAGCATGTTTCATTAAATGTGGAGGAGAAGAGACGCTGGTGACTTTGCAGAAGGCTGTGTTTCTGACAGAAATAATTAGCTCCTAAGGAGCAATCTGACGTATCAGACACTTGATATCAATCTTTAGTCAGGGCAGAATTTAAGGGAAAATTGTCCAGTGCTAAAGATGATTTAAGAGGACGGGTTTTGCCAGGTGCCGTGTGCAACTGGAGTCTTTTTTTGTTTAGTTTTTTTGTTTTGTTTTTCAATATCAAAGCTTTCAAGAGGAAATGTCAGCGCTAGCCTTCAGGTAGGGTTAACCTTTACATTTTGGGGAACCATGAAACAGATATAAATGGCCACACTGTGCCAAACCTATTACAGACATCAGGACCTTTTTGTTGGTGTTATGTAATAGTGTCCCAAAGTATTTATTTTGCTTGATTTATGAATGTATTTTTATACAAGTAAATGTACGTTTAAAAAAGTAGCAAAATGAATGCAGCGGACTGAGCCACTTACAGTGGTTGTGCAACTCTTCCTCGTTTGTGTCTGCATTACTGTATCATACTGCCCCTGGTGGCCAAGTCAACAGAACCACCAGCCAGAAGCAGCCACAATTAATCAACCATGAAGCAAAACAATTTAAATGTTTCCGTAACATTTCATTGTGTTATTACTTTGTTCTTATCAAACACAATATTATCAATTTTAATTCCCTTGCACAAATTAGCATTCACTAGCATTAAATTAAGCGACTACACTTGTATTCATTGCTAATCCGAGGTCTGTTTTACCCAAAACATGAAGAAAAGACGTGTGTAATATTTTGTATTTAGGTCAAATGTATTGTAACTTGTTTGGACATCTTACTGAGCAAAATTGTCTGATTCAGCTTACAACTTGCTTAACCCAAGTATTGACTTGATTAAGCAATCATTTGGGATAGAAGCGAAAGAGCACATGCAGACAGATGCATGTTTTTTTTTTTTTTTGATAACACAGTTTCTGTCAAAAAGTGGACATATGCAAAAGTGGATACCTGGTCAATGAAGTGTCACATAGTCCGTGGCCCCATCTGATTGCGTAATTGTGCATTTTTACAAGAACCAGCCGGCAGATGGGATTTTGATCATTTTGTAATCAAATAAATTGTATGAGACCTGGTTCCACGTATTCCCCAGACCCAATTTTTGTGTGTTGACAGCTGGTGTGAGCTAACATCATAGGACGTGTTGGCCTACATGCAAGACTGCCTTGGGTACCTTTTGCGCCCAACGGACCCTCGCTGGGCATGTTACCTCAACACGAGGCTGTGGATGGCAGAGTGGGTCAAGGCCAGTTTAATCTGTCTCCTTAATCGGATCCCACTCTCTTTGAATGAGTCTTAACACAGAGGACAATTAAATGGGAGCATCTGGAGGGGCTGTAACCCTGCACACCAGCGCTAATGCCGACGTGGCTTCCTTCCACCTGCCATATTTTAATTATGTGGATGCCACTGGATGTTTGTTTTTAAGTGTACGGAACAGTAAAACTCATGTTTCTGAAGGATTTTTAGTTTGTTAGTACATATTTTGTATGTACATAAGGTAAGCAGAGCTGCATCCTATCATCATGCATTAGCTTAACCTTTTCATAAGCTTTTATTACACACCTTGGGATCTACTCCCACAAGTAAAAGGCCTTGCTTGCCTATTCAATTACCAGGTTGTTGTGGTAACGGAAGTGGTACTCAAGCTAGTAAACTAACAAGCTCGTAACTGTGAATTGGGTTGAACGAGTTGAAAAAGTTAATAGTTTTATACTGATGACACTTTGACTCTGTTTCGATGGGAAATAATGGAAAGAATCCATTCCAAATTGTCAGAATGCATGGACCGAATTACAGCTCGAGTGTATAATTATCATTATTACAGCATATTATGTGCATTTTGAGCTTACTTGAAATGCTCAAATTTGTATGGGCATGCATTCAGACAGCAAGATAGCGAGCAGTAACGACAGGACGGCGGATATTCTCCTCCTCAGCGAAACGGCGGGAGGGCTATTTCACATATTGATGGAATTGATTTTCAGGCCTCAATGGCCAAGTCCAATTATTGTGCCCTTCGGCGTGGGGGGAATCAGCATTCTGTGAGGAAAGCAAAGAGAAAAGGGAAAAAGGCCATTCATCAGCGATAATGGTATCCGCAAGAAGACCCAATACTGTGTCGTTACCACTGTTTGCATTGCATCTGGCCTCTTTTTGCTTATTTCCTGAACTTGTCGTCCTTCGTTCCATCTGATTCTGCATTTTGAGCGTACTGTGGAATCAGATGGACGCATAAAATTAGCATTATATTAGAATAATGATGGCAACGGTCCCCCTACGTCGCTACAGGCTGTGCTCTTTACTTTTTTTCCATCCTTGTGCATCTTGTTTCATTAATTCCTCTCTTGTCTACACATTCCCCGTTTACTTGTGAACACAGTTTGATGCATATAGAATATGAGTTGAGATGAGACATAATATTCATTTTCTACACCCCTTGAGACAGATTCCTGGTAGCTTAATAACATCTGTGACTTTGCTTTGTCAAAATACTCAAAGAATCAAGAGTTATACCGGAAAAGGAGCCAAGAGTGTGGTGAAAAAAGGGAGAATCAATGAAAGCTTTTATTTATTTTTTTATTTTTTTTTTTTTTTATTTTTTTATTTTTTTTTTTTTATTTATTAGACGAGATGCTGTGACTATCGCGAGACCTACAGCGAGACCAGAAACCCTAACATGGCGGCGTCCTGCTGCTAAGATAGAACTAGCTCTAATATACTAAACTAATCCAAATTTAACCATCATATATCTTGCATTTTCTCTTCTCTCTTTTTCATCCGGCAGATCTGAAATACCACCCAACGTGGAGGACCTTGAACGTTTCATCGACGGATATTTTTACAGCTGCGCGATGGAGGATCCTGCCGTCGAGAAACCATCAAAGAGACCCTCTTCGAAGAAGAGGAAAAACGATTCAGCGACGGACACGGACGACCTAACCACCACCACTACGGACGTTTCGGTCAGTGTGCTGGAGTCCATAAATAAAAAACTTGACGTCCTCGGCCTCATCCTCGAGGACGTCAAAGAATTAAAAGTAAGTATGGAATTTATCAGTCAGCAGGTAAGTGTCCTTAAACAGGAAAATGCCGAGTTACATTCTACACTCACGACTGTTTCAGCCGAGCTGGAAACTATGAAAAAAGAAAATAAAACGCTAAAAGAAACAGTTTTAGATGTACAATCCCGCAGTATGCGGGAGAATTTAATATTCTCAGGTATATCTGAGAATACCTCTGATAACCCAGAGGTTGAGATAAAAAAAATTTATGACGAATTCATTAAAAATTCCTCAGGAGACGGTAAATAACATCTCTTTTGACCGGGTACATCGGCTTGGAGCCCGTAGAGGCAACAAACCCCGTCCTATTATTGCAAAGTTTGAACATTTTAAACAGAAATTATTTGTTAAAAGTAAAGGACGGGAGCTTAAAGGGACCTCATTTGGAATGAATGATCAATTCCCGAGAGAGATCAATGAGCGGCGAAAGGTACTGTTTCCTATAATGAAACAAAATAGGCAGGAGGGTAAGCGGACTACGATAGCCGTTGATAAGTTATATATCGATGGCCAACTATTCCGGAACCCCAATTCCACTCCCTGGCTGTTCTAATTAGCATTGGTGGAACTAAACTTAGTTTGATTACTAGGTGTATACATATACTGTATATGTGGTTATAAAACCAAAAACATGAATACTTATTATGTTTAGGCTATATTATAAATATAATATTAATACACAACTATATCTAAAGTATATTTATAAAAAATAAAATAAAAAAAATCTCGCTGGGGTTACTGGTGTATTGTTATGTTTAATCCCCTGTTAATTTCCCTCACTTTCACCGCCCTACTCGTTTTTGCACGGTTTTATTTACTTACACGTTACCTTACACGTTACCTTACACGTTACCTTACACGTTACCTTACACGTTACCTTACACGTTACCTTACACGTTACCTTACACGTTACCTTACACGTTACCTTACATGTTGCCTTATACGTTACCTCATATTTTATACAAACTATATAAATCACCTAACCACTTTGATTCTATCCTATAACATGCCAGTGGTGGCAAATGGCCTATACAGATATATACATAGGACTGTGTTTATATTATTTGTATGCATAAATTAGTTTTGGTTTCCTGGAATGTTTGTGGCGCTCGCTCACAGGCAAAAAGAATAAAAACTTTAGACCATCTCTTAAAATTAAAAGCAGATATTTGCCTCCTACAAGAAACCCACCTACAAAAATCTGAAGAAAAATTACTTATTGATAAAAATTTTAGCCAAGCGTACTCTGCCCCTTATAACAGTAGACAAAGGGGAGTCTGTATACTCATACATAATAATTTACTCTTTACTCTAAATAATACAATAACAGACCCAGAGGGCCGATACATTATTATTCAGGTGACTATATTTAATAAAATATATACATTCGGTAATTTATATGCCCCTAATAATGATGATCCGGCCTTTTTCCATGAATTTTTCTCTAAACTGTTTGAATTAGCAGCGAACTCTACTATTATTATTGGAGGAGACTTTAACACAACCTTAAATCCATTAATAGATCGTTCTAATAAAACAACATGTATAAGGCGATCACAATCCACAAAAGTAATAGGGGAATATATGGATGACTTTGGCCTCGTCGACAGCTGGAGACTTAAAAACCCAAATAAGAAGGAATTTACCTTATTTTCCGCTGTGCACCGGTCCTTTTCAAGAATTGATTTTTTTCTTACAAATAATTCTATTGCTGATAAAACCGTTACAAAAATACATCCTATTATTATTAGCGACCATGCACCAGTCTCCCTTTCCCTACAAGTTGATTATACCTTTAAACCACCACCTACATGGCGTTTTAACATCTCACTACTAAACGACGCAGAATTTGACAAAATTATAAGAAAAGAATGGGCGGACTTTTTGGAAATAAATGACTCTCCAGACCTATCTCCAGCTCTTCTCTGGGAAACCGGGAAAGCAGTAATTAGAGGTAAAATTATATCATATTCATCTTATAAAAAGAAACAGGATCAAAAATTAGAAAAAGACTTGGAAGATAAAATTAAACAACTGACGGATGAGTACGCAATAAACCCAAATAACCAAATATGGACTGACTTACAAAATACAAAAATACAGTTAGACGATATGTTAACTAAAAAGACAGAGTTTATAATACAACAATTGAGATACAACAACTTTGAATATAATAATAAATCAGGTAAATTTCTTGCAAACCAACTTCAACGTAATCGGGAAAAATCGCTTATAACGGCTATTAAAGGTACAACTGGTGAATGTACACAATCACCAGAAGAAATTAATCAAATTTTTTATAATTATTATCACAATTTATACTCAGAAACTAATAAACCTAACCCAGAGCATATTGAGGCATTCCTCAGTAGCTTAAGTATACCTCAGGTAACTACTGAATATAAAGATATGTTAGATGCACCACTTACTATAAACGAGTTGTACAGTGCTCTAGATAGTATGCCAAATGGCAAAGCACCCGGCCCTGATGGTTATCCGGCTATATTTCTAAAGCACTTCTGGTCAATGCTTGCTCCACTATTCTTAAGAGTAGTAACAGAAATTAAAACTAATGGTCACATACGCCCACACATGAATACAGCAGCAATTAAACTTTTATTAAAGCCAGAAAAAGACCCCACCCTTCCATCAAGTTACCGTCCGATTTCACTAATTAACACTGATATTAAAATTATCACTAAGGCTTTTACATCTAGATTAGAAACAGTAATCCCGACAATCATTCATAGCGACCAAACAGGCTTTATTAAAGAGCGTCACTCTACTAATAATATTAGAAGGCTCTTTAACCTTATTAGTATGTCACAGCGGCATGATAAAAAGGCAGTTATTATATCATTGGATGCAGATAAAGCTTTTGATAAAGTTAACTGGTCCTTCCTCTTTGCTGTTTTAAATAAATTTGGCTTTGGGAAGTCATTTATTCACTGGGTGTCAGTATTATATGATTCTCCTAAAGCGACTGTTACTACTAATGGGATTATATCTAAGAGTTTTACTCTACAGAGAGGCACAAGACAGGGATGCCCACTGTCGCCTTTATTATTTGCAATATTTATTGAACCGCTTGCATTAGCCATACGCCAGGAAAGAATGATTCAAGGAATTCACTCTGGGGTAACAGAACATAAAATTAATCTATATGCCGATGATATTTTACTTTATTTAGAAAAGCCTGCTATTTCATTAGGGGAAGTATTTAACTTAATAACTAAATTCTCACAGTTATCAGACTATTCTATTAACTGGACAAAATCAACACTTCTACCTATTACAGAAAATTCATGGAACCCTGCAAGCCAGGACCCATACTACTCATTTCCTATAGGTAATTTAAAATACTTAGGCATAAAAATCTCACCTAAATTAACTGATTTAGTTCATTTAAATTTCACTCCACTTCTGGATAGCATTTATAGTGACTTGGAGCGCTGGAATAATCTTCCTATTTCTCTAATAGGACGAATAGCCACTATTAAAATGAAAGTTTTACCCAAAATAAACTATTTTTTCTCAATGATTCCATTTAAACCTACGGCTAACTGGTTCCAGTTGTTGGACTCAGCCGTTACAAAATTTTACTGGAAAAAAAAAAGAGCAAAGATTAGTCTATCTACTCTTCAGAAAAATAAATCCAAAGGAGGTCTAGAGGCACCAAATTTTATGCACTATTATATAGCCAACCAGCTACAATATATTATTTTATGGGCACAACCCAATAGAGATACTAACTGTTGGCTGGAACTAGAACAGAAGGATTGTAATAACCTCAGACTCCTAGATTTACTCTTTATTACAACATCGATTAAGCGCCATAACTGCTTTAAAAATCCAATGATTTCCGCCACCCTGACTGCCTGGTGGAAGGCACTAGAAATGACAAAAGCCAAAGTGGAGCCCAGCGGGCTTTCTCCCCTATGGCATAACCCCGACTTTCAAATTAACAACCAATCGTTTTATTTGAATGTGTGGGAGCAGAAAGGAATTACACATCTCCACCATCTCTTCTCAGATAATATGTTTATATCATATACATCCTTGCTCCAAAAATATAAAATAAAAAACGGAAACTTTTTACATTATTTGCAAGTTAAAAGTATGATAAAGAAACAAATTCCAACACTCCAGGGTACGCTCCAACCGCCTGTTTTAGCTAAAGATATTACCAAGCTTTCTCCAACAACAACAAAAAAACTCTCAAAAATATATAAGTTACTTTCATATACTGATAAAACGTCTTTACCCATCTCAAAATGGGAAACAGACTTGTCTATAGCTCCGGAATCTGTCTTTTGGATTCAAGTTTGTGAAAATGTTTTTAAAATGACAAAACACACAAATTTACAACTTATCCAATATAAAATTATTCACAGAACATACATTACTCAATATATGATGAAGAAAATGGGACTCTCAGACTCCGACATTTGTCTCCAGTGTTTACAAAACACTACAGACACTTATTTTCATGCTTTATGGTTATGTACTCCGGTTATGTGTTTCTGGACTAAAGTCTTAGAAAAACTTTCCGCTGTCTTGGACTGTAGGATACCGTTCTCTCCAAACTTGTGTTTGCTAGGTGACTTAACAACAATTGACTTACCACATAAACAATTTCAATCTATACTTGTAGCCCTTACTATCGCAAAAAAAACAATTCTTGTTAACTGGAAAAATAAACAAACTTTGAATATCGACCAATGGTCTAACCTCCTCATAAATCATATTTTAATGGAAAAAATATCTGCCTCAAATAAAAACCAAATGTCAAAATTTAAAGAAACATGGTCTACGTATATAGAATTTTTTAACCTAAACTTGGATTTTAATTCTGCCTGTTAGCGAGAGCCACAGCAGCGTTATAACTGGCATTGATGTTTCTGTATTAGGCAATTTGTAACTAATGGTTGTGTTTCCATAGTCAGGAACCCGGCTGCTGCCAGCGGGATCGAGCGGATTCACCTCCGATGGGCACCAGGGGTTGATATTCGGATTCACGGCATGCCAGTGGGTTAATTCTGTGGGTGCTGTCCCCCCTGGCGGGGAGTGGGCGGGTCTGCCCCTCTGTTGGCTGCTGGGTGGCGGCTGCGTCTTGGCCGTTCCCTGGGTCTCTTGGGGGGTGCTGCGTTGCGGGGCTTTCCCTGGTGTCGGGGGCGGCGCCGTTCCGGCGCGGTCCGTCGCTCTGGGCCCGGCGACGCGGTTCGGGGCCTGTGGGCCGCCGGGGTGCCCGGTGGTTCCCTCTCCCCTCCCCCTTCCTCCCCCTTGCTGCCTCTCCCTCCTCGCCTCTCCCCGCCCGTCCTCCGCCTCCTTGTCCCCTCTCCCTCGTCGCCCTTCCTCCTCCTCTCCCCCTCTCCTTGCGTCCCTGCCGCTGCCCCCTGCCCTTCTTGTCGTCCCCTTCCCTCCTCCCTTCCCCTTCCCCGGTACGCCTTCCTTCCCCTCCCCTGGGCCGGGGGCTCCATCCATGGCCCGGGTCTCGGTGCTATGGGGGCCGGCGGGGGTGGCTGGGGTTTGGTGTCGTGCCCGCCCCGCTCCGGTGGGCGTCCTGACACCTCGGGCGGGACCCAGTATCCGGGGGGCGAGCCCTATCGCCCCGCCGGACGGGTCCCATATGCCCGCCGGGGTCCTGGTGGGGTGGGTGGGGGCTTGGTGGGCCGGTGCGCCTCCTGCCCCCGCCCGGTTGGGGGGGGCCCCGCTGGTCACACCTCTTAACTCACTACACTAGGTTTGCACAATACACTTTTATAGACATATAGGGCACATAACACACTTTGGGGGGTGGGGTAGGGTGGAAACACCGTCTTCACCCTACAACTCCCCTCCAATTTTAATACACCACACAACTTGTGGGTGGGGGGGGGGGCTTGGGGGCCTGTGGGGGTGCCATCGGTTGGGGGCCGCAGTATAGAGCAGTGCTGCGGTCCCCTGTCCGTGTCGCCACCCCCCCCCCCCCGCCCTATCTATTTTTTTTAATGCACCACATACACTCAGCAACATGCTTGGGTGGCGGGTGGATCGGAGCGTGGGAATATCATTTCCATCGGCTCCGGTTCACCTGCTCCTAATTTTAATGCACCACACACACACACTTGTATATACACTGGGTGGGGTCACATTCACGGTTTAGGGGTAGAGTTCGCCAGTCCGCGAGCTGGCGGACTCAGTAACAGGGGTTAATTTTCACAAAGAACGCTGGGGTGACGACCGGGGCCTTCCCCCGCTGGGCCTGGGGTTCGGGGGTGTCGGCCGCCCTCCGGTGCCCCCATCTCCCCCTTCTGCCCCCGGTGTTCCGTCCTTCCACACGGCGGGGGGTGGGGTGGGCGCGGCTGCCCTCTCCGCTCCACTGTCCGGCCCCTCTTCGGCGCCGGTGCCTGGGTGCGGGTGGTCCCCGGGGGCTGGGGGTCGGGGGTTGGGGGGCTGCCGGTTGGTCGGGGTGGGGTCGGGGGGGGGGGCGGCTTTGTTGGGGGGGGGGGCGGTGGTGGGGGTTGCGGGGTGGGGGGGTGCTGGGGGTGGGGGGTGTCTGGGGGATTGGGGGCATGGGGGCGGCTGGGGCTGGGTTGGGGTGGGTGGCGGGGGGTGGATGGGGGGCGGGGGGTGGTGGGGGGGCGGGGGTTGGGGGCCGGTGGGGTGCCTGGTGGGCCTGCAGTGCCCCGTCCTGCTGCGTTGGGCCGGGGGCGCGGGCCGTGTTGGGGCGGGGGGCGCTCCTGCTCCTGGGTTTGCTCTCCGGCCGGTGGCCCTGGTGGGGCCCGGGGGTCGTCCTTTGGCGCTGCCGCGGCCTGGGGGGCCCTGAGGTGTTGCGCTTGCTCTGTTCCGGCGGGGGTCGACGGCTCCCCTCTTTGGTGGAGATTTTCATGCATGCCAGATCCACCACACCAGCATCTACCGAAACTCAGACACAATCTGTTTCCTCCTCAGGTTATTGAATCGGTGGAGGCTGGTGTCTCGGATCTCACGCGGCTTCGTCTGTCCTTCCTTCCTTTTCTCGGTCTCTCCGTTGGTCTCTTGAGGCCTCCCTGACTTTATGTTTTTTGGATTTGTTGGGGTCTGGATGTTTCTTGGGCTGGGGAGGAGTTCTGGTGGGGGGTGTCTGGTCGGTGCTGGATTTCACCTTCCTTGGTTTTCTTCGGTCCCCTCGGGTCTCCTGGTGTTCGATTTAGGTGAACGGTATAAGATTTTTTTTTTTTCTAATAGGTTTTCTGGTGAGCTAACAAACACACGCACGCACGCACGCACACACACATACTCACCCACACACACACAAAAAAAAAAAAAAAAAAAAAAAAAAAAGTATGTATGTATGTATGTATATATGTATATATGTATGTATATATGTGTATATATATATATATATATATTTAAAAAAAAAAAAAAAAAAAAAAAAAAAAAGAGCAATGATGATGACATTTCCGAATGAACAATACTGAGCTCTTATAAAAAAAAAAAAAAAAAATGAAAGCTTTTATTAACTCATTCACTCCCAGCCATTTTCACAGAAGCAATCCCCTTCGCTCCCAGCTGTTTTACTGGATTTTGACTGATTTTCGAAGGCCCACCGATCTATTCCTATAAAAACATGGAACCTACCCCCCAAAAAATTCCCTCCTTTCATCAGGATTTTTTTAATTTTTTTTTATCTGTTTCTGTTTTGCAGCAATTAGCATCTAAGTTTCATCATTATTCACAAATCTGTTTAAAACTGTGAGGAAAATAGCTCTTTGCGACATGGCCCTGGTTGATCTCTTATACTCTGCAGCCACCTGCTGGCTGTTTTTGTACTAACTACTATTGTTTCAAGCATTCTCTTCAGTTCTGAGGCTGGATCAAAAAATGATGTATGCTGTAGCATAAAAAAATTATAATTATGTCTTTGGGCGCATGGCAATATTTAAAATTGAATGTATTTATACGTTTTTGGGAGCAAATGAGCTAAGCAACTAGAGTTAGTGAAGCTCTGCTTATCTCAGGCAAAGCCACCATTGTTAAATTTCATTATAATCCCTTGTCTTTTGACTTTGATGTGCTTCAGCCGCATCTTGAAAGTGGTGCTTTTGCGCAGGAACGTGAGCCAACCAATTTTGGTGAGAAGCGTAGCACAATTTGTGGACATATTTTGACAGAATATTTCACAGACAGTTTGAAGCGATTTTCAATACACTGTGTCTCTTTTAGTATTAAACAAGAAGACACAATTTTTCCCTACCTTCCTTTACCAATTGATTGTATGGCAATGCCGAGGCAGAACTTTCGTAGAAAATTTCAACCAGCCTATTTGTGGTTGTCATCGTATTTGCAGTATTCTGTTTGATTATGGGTAATCAATGCTACGCTCTTGAAGAAAAACAAAATATCAGGTCTCCGAGAACGACAGAGTAAAACAACATTCTTAGTTTTGGAGAGATAACTTTCACATAACACCTCACGCGTGAGCCAGCATCGGACTAGATGTTTGAGAAGACAGAGACCAGGTCTGAAGGAAGAGAAAGACGATAGCATAGACATATATGGCCAAGACTAAGTCTTCACGGAACATGATTAGGTCATGATCCAGATGTTGCTCTCGACGTGACCTTGTGAAGAATTTCTTCATTTTGCTTAGAAATAGATGAACCCGAAGAAATTAAGCTGGCAAAGTTCATAAATGGAAATGTGTGGCATATAGTCAATAGCCTTTATATATGCACCACATCTAGTCTAGATCAGCATGTTCTTACCAAATGCAATCATGGCTTTTCATTGAATTCCTTGACAAATAACCCAGTGTGTCAAAGCAAAGCTGCAGACAGTTTCTTGTTCCCCAAGGCCACACAGACTATATTCAATTAGTCACATATCCTCCAGATAGTGCCAGATTGCAGAAATTGCACGTTAGTTGAATGACAATTCAAAAAGTGAACCTCGCAAATGTCCTCAGATGACTTTAAATCCATCATGACTGCATATGTTAGCACCCGCACCAGCAGTTGTGCGTGCGTGACAATCCCGGTGTTATGCTTTAGGTAGGGTTGGCAGCTGTTGCCATGGCAATAACGGTGCCTTTCACACAAAATATATGAAAATGTAGTCGGAGGGGGAGCAGTGTAGAATAATTTCAAGGTCATCCACCAGCATCTTGGCTCAAGTTATACTGCGTGATTAATCACCATACACAGAGCAGGAACTTTGGAGGTTGGTGCTCAAATAAATTAGCAATCAACAGAAAAATTTGAAATTTGCAGTAGTGGATGTCCACAATGTATCGCATCCTTCACACGTTCATGATATTGTACATGTACCAAGATTTACGAATACCTCTTATATTCACAAACCAAAAATACTTTTAGCACAATTTTAACTCCCTCATTCACACTTCTTCTCCTGTGTTCACTTTTTTTCTCAAGGTTTGGGCTCATAGCGCACACACACGCCGTGCATTTAATTAACACCACCAATAACCCAGTTACAGCGCCTCCATCTGTAAGATTCCTCTGGGGAGAGAGAGAGAGAGACTCTCTTTCACCTTTCCCAGATCGTGCAATTTTCATTAATCACCTTCTTTGTTAATTGTTACTAAAAAAAAAAAAGGATCATGTGGGTCTTACTTCCAAATACCTTGGTGGTAAAGTGCAGTTAGGGTCACAAGAGCAGAGTTTGAAAGCAATGTTGGCAGCAATGTAAATGAAGGATGTTTGCTATTGATTGATATTGGTCTTATAGTCTGCGGTGTACTGAATGACCAAAACAGCACAGCCCACACATACCGGTATCGACACCTGCAATCGCAAAACAAAAGATTGAGCCTGTTGCAGGCTACCAAAAGAGAAACCAATGCGTAGCCAATGTTTCACTTTGTACATGGTGGCTAAATCAGCCGATGCTAACTGTTACCACACACAAACTGTGGTAGTAATAATTTCGTTCATTTGTGCTGCTACGGTTTAATAGATATTACACAGTTGAATTTAATAACTGACCAACACCATTTAAAATACGATTTAGCAGCCGCTAAGTTGCTAACATACATAAATAACACTGCCAAGACTTGCGTGAAACCGCCAACTTTGATGGCATTTTGACCACACATAAAGGGGAAATAAATCCGGATTGTACAAACTTATAAAGCCTTTGTATGATCAGATTTGAAAGCACTCACCGGCAACAGAGGAAGTAATTCCCCCTTATCAGTGCCGCCAAGTTGAAAAAATAACCCTCCTGACACTTAATCGGCAATCCAACATGTCTACCTCGCCCTTGTATATCATGTCCTTTTCAACAAAGTGACTGTCAATGCTCTTGGGCGAAAAGTTGACGGATAAACGCTTTTCGCCCTCCGCGCCATTGTAGAACATTAATTTCCTGCCGCAGGGGGGCATGTTCAGAGAAAGTCACGTGAAGTCAGGATCTCTATGGTAAACATTGAACAGGTTTAACATTTGTCAAACATGATTAATTCAGAGTGGAAAAAAAATAACTCCATATAATCTTTTGGGGACATCCAAAAATTGGACCTTTCCTGGCTTTGCTCGGAAGCAGGGGGGAAAAAAATGCTCAAATTCTACCCAATTATTGATGGGTGTATGTGCTTCAGCCACATTCTGTAGAATTAAATTAGAGAGAAAAAGGTTTCCATTAAGAATTACTGTCCATCTGTAACACAACAAGAGGCTAAAATCGAACAACATCCGACAGCGTCAATACACAATACAGGAAGTAACCAACGACAAACTCAACCTCGGGCCTAATGCCAGACAAGACTGAGTTATCGATCCCCGTTTGTGATACCGAGGCCCAAACGGAGCCACCTGGCTGCACTCTGGAGTGTGACGTCAGGGAGCTGCAGCTGCTCTCTTGTGCACTCTCGCTCTCTTTTTCTCCTCTCCTTCTGTTTGAAATTCCCATCCACGCCCGTAGTGTGCAGGGAGCCGCTGAAAAAAGACAAGTGGAGGGAGAGACTGGCCTTGAATGTCGGGCCACACTCTAATTACCAACATGACGAGCAAATCTGGTATACCAAATGACTAATTACTGGTGTGAAGAACTGATACAGTGCTGCATGAGTTCAAAAACAATAGCCAGAAAAGTACGTCGAGCCCAACCGTATTTCGAGCACTGATTGAGAGAGGAAATGTTCTCATGATTAAAGTCTTCAACTTGAGATCCCTCTTGCCATCCCTAAAACTGGCCAGTGGCCACTCCTTATCCAGTGGTCCATTTTTGTGTCGCACAAGAATTAACTGGGGTCTAGCTAAGCCTTCTGGGGGGATTAAATTGGCAGTGGAGTGTGCGGTCTATCTATAGCACGGTTGAATTCAGCGACATGCTGCCGACTGAACTTTATGGAATCTGCAAATAAAGACTGTGACGTTCGAGCATACAGCTCTGGAAAATAAGCTAAGAGACCCTAGCAAAGTTAGCAGTTTCTCCTGATTTTGCCGCAAACAGCATTTCCAAACTGCCAAAAATATTTTCATTTAGAGCGTTTGTTTCCAGAGCCGCACATCAACCTGCAAGACATATGAAGTTGGATCTGGGTGTGATAATTCACGCTGATTGTTTTTGTCCATGTCCAGATCCTGTTTCGGAATTCAATTAGTGGAACGGAAAGGAAGAACGGAGCTGACCAATTGGCACTCTGACCGGCAGTGCAGGTTAGTCCAGTTAATGAGGGGATACAGGCGTTTCGGAAATTAAATCCCCAACCCGATAAATGAGCAACCGACTCGGATGATCAAGGATGTGCAAAAAGCTGGAGGCTTTGAGAATATTCCGTTGAATTTCGAGCTTCCACGTACTCTATAATTACTCTTACTGAGTATTATTTTCCTTGACTATCAATACGACTTTTTTTCAACAAAGCAGGAAGGAGGGGTCATATGGCACTCCCATCTGTCTACTGCTCAGTTGTCACAACAGCGGGAGGAAGCCGCTGTGAGTGCCACGGGGCATCGAGGTGTTTGTAACAAGACCCTCGAGCCGACCTGACGCCGAGACACCGACACCACTTGGCGCAAGACAAACCCCCACTGGATCACACTAACACACGTGGAATGGGAAATATTCTCTCAAACAGCAGTGGTAGGTGCCGGTAGGGTGCTAAACTGTTGTCCACTCTTCAATGAAATCAAGACTGTTTGAGGGTTCTGAATGCTAATGCTACACACAATGCTAATAACAAAGAAGCTGTCTCTACAAAGGAGTCTCAATATATGAGAGCAGTCTTTTGGTCCAGAATCAACAGTTGATTTGGAAAATGGATGGATCGATAGAATACATGTTTATTGTCCACCAGAGATGGAAAAATGTCTTATATCTTAAAAATTTATTGTCATTTCTTTAAAGACAGAGATGTCCCAATTGTGCATAGGCAGGACTGCTGGTTTGAATGAGATGTTGAGTCTTCTCGAGCGCCATCACCTGCAACAACAACCCTATTGTGACCACCACAGACATAAATGAGGAGACTAAGTTTGAAAAATTTGAATGGAAGTTTTGGATGAAAAGTGAAACGCCCTCAACAATCAAGAAGAGCCTTGTTGCCTGGATTCAATTTTGGTGAATTGTAGTAGGGTTATAATAGAAATATACTACGATTGGCCTGACACGATGCACTTGAGGTAAGGTGTCTCCACAGGGCCCTATAGCAAAGTTATTTGCAGAGTTGCGCAGCCGTATTTCATTTCGTGTGTTCATCAGTAGACCTGTGAAAAAGGAATCTCAGAGTGCACATTAAGACGCGGGCATAATTTCACACCGCCAAATACAACAATGTCTTGTTTTACGACATATCTAGGACATCAGTCACTTACAGTAGGTCCTTTGCTTTTCCTCGAGAAAGGATGATTCCCCATCCATTCATCATAGAATATGTTTAACAAGGGCGGCGCGGTGGCTGACTGGTTAGCACGTCCGCCAGTCCAGAGGACGTGAGCTCGAGTCCGGGCTTCGGCCTTCCTGGGTGGAGTTTGCATGTTCTCCCCGTGCTTGCGTGGGCTTCCTCCCACATTCCAAAGACATGCATGGCAGGTTAATTGAACACTCTAAATTGTCCATAGGTGTGATTGTGAGTGTGGATGGTTGTTTGTCTCTGTGTGCCCTGCGATTGGCTGGCAACCAGTTCAGGGTGTACCCCGCCTACTGCCCGAAGCCAGCTGGGATAGGCTCCAGCGCCCCCCGCAACCCTTGTGAGGACAAGCGGTTAAGAAAACGGATGGATATGTTTAACAAAGCACAACAATGGTATTTGTTAAGGCTGGCTGATTATATCGGCCAATAGTAGGCCTACATATCGTAGTGTTGTCGATTAAACACCGATATGTTACTTTCTCGTGAAACAATAAACGCTGTTCATTCGGGAAGCAGAGAGTAGCTAGCAAAACATTATTCTGCGTGAATCACATCCTTCTCCATGCGCCTCTATGCACCAATCTGACATCAGGAGTCGAGAAGTGTCCGGGAGGTATGCGCCGCCTGATTCGTGACATTTCATCTCTCTGGTTGGCTGTTAGCTAGCTAATCAGCACACAGGGCAAGAACAGAAAGTGACAAATGCGGATAAACAGTCAACGATGGAAAGCCTTTATAATTTCGCTCATTTTCCACATTCTCATCCTTCGTATTTGGAAGTAATTATCGAAGATCGACATACCAGGTAGGATTTACTTTTATATTACACAATAGTCTGTAAAGAGCCTGAAGGTGAGCTTCGTGTGGGAGCACATCATGAGTGAAAAGATAGCGGCATGCATTATTTTTTTACCGTTGCCTTTTTCTAACAAAGAGGAATAGTGACTACCGCCGCTGATGGTACGGAGGGGTATTACTTCTCACTTAATAGTCTGTGTTTGTTTGTTTGTTTGTTTGTTGCGGTGTGTATTTTCATCATTTTTCCGCCGTGACTTGCCGACGGTCAGGTCAACGCCACATGCAGTAACCAACGTGTCTGGTTTTTATATTGAAGTAAGCACTTGCATCATGCATAAATCATGTTTAGCCAGTTACTTCACTGTGTTTACTCTCAAGTTTCAATGGGAAAGCTGATCTTATAAGCTTGGTCACAGAACAAATTCAACTCTTAAGTCAAGGTAGTACTGTACACTACTGATGGGATTGGGAATCATCGCAGGTCTGTTTTTTGTTAACTGATGCCGATCTTTTGCATGGAGATGTGCGGTTGGGATCAATAGGAACACGTGCGAGAGTTCACTGGCAGTTCACGGCCCTATGCCGAGTCATCTGTCAGCAGCCTCTCTCAGGGTTTTAGAAGGGGGACACAGCCAGGACGTCAAGGACGCTCCCGTGAGTCCCGTCATTAAAAGGTCGACGACACGAGGTTGTCACAGACAGCCTGTCAGGGACCTGCAAAGTAAATACACGCCGCAAATGCATTCAACGACATGAAGAAGTGGTTTTGCCTTTTAATTTTAAATGACAAGAGAATGCAGTTGTGCAATATTCAGTAGGCGTTGTGCTTGAGGTCATTCGCAGGTCAATTGTGCAGCGCAACTGAACATCAATACTCAACTCAAGTCAAATTTCTCTTCTATTCATCAGTGTTTGCGTCTCCTTAAATCAGCAGACAGCTCCAACTGTGAACATAATTCTTTAAACTCTTCCAAATCCCTTAAACTAGCGTATCAGCACTTCAAACAAAATGTCAGGAACCCACATCAGTGCGAGTGAATCTAAAATGTGAGGATGAAGAACTATAGTGGACTATTTGTTGTCATCAACTAACTCATGTAAGTTTTTCTTGCTAGTTCAAATTCAATTTGCACATTTTAATGGAGCACTTTGTCAAAAGGGCTTCTTTTTTTTTTTACACTTTATCGCCAGTTTGAGTCAGAATGAATCCGGTATTTCCATTACATTTCGGTTTGCTTTTCTTCCCACATCTGACTGCACCCTCTTTGAACGGCTTCTTCACTCACTGAATCATCAAGTAGTTTATCAGTCAGTCAGCTTGATTTTTGCGCCTCATTAAAACACACTGAATAGCAAAACGGATAATCAACCACAAAGACAATCCAAAATAGCTTTGCTAGGCTGGACACGTGCGTCGCTAATTGCGGGTAGTCGGAGGCAGAGGTGTGGACTCGAGTCATGTGACTTGGACTCGAGTCAGACTCGAGTCATGAATTTGAGGACTTTAGACAAAATGTTAAAAAAATTGCAACCCGACTTGGATTTTACCAACAGTGACCCTTCGACTTGAAAAGACTTGCTTCTTCAACCAAAACAAAAAGATTAAAATTTATATTAACAAGTAAGTTTCTCTCGGTGTGTGTGCGCGTGTGTCTACGTGTGCGAACTGGGCTGACACAATGCCGTCATTTAGTAATGTCAGAGAAGCCGCAAAGCCGCGAACACACGCCGCCTACGCTAAGGCAAACTTAAAAATAAAGCTGACCAAATAATACTTTTTGAGACCAATGCAACAGCCTTGGCTGATTTTACTTTGAAGTCTGCCTGCATCTTGACTACTTCCCTTTGACATTTTGGCTTGCATTATCAACGTTTTTTATTGAAATTACATATTTTCTACCACCATTATCATAATGCCACCCAAAAGTATATTAGATAGCTAATTTAGGACGCGAAGAAACCACAACTTAATTACGCCGTCATTGCACAATACGGTACAAGTCCCCTAACTGTTAGCGTTAGCATCGAGTGCCTGGCTACCAACAGTAGTTTGACAGCTGTTGCTTGGCTCGCTTGCTTTTCTTATTGTGGACCTGTGCTACTTTGTAATCCACTCTTTATGTGCCTTAAATTGCACGTAGATGTATTTTTCATTATTAAAAAATAAATAAATAGAACTTTGCCAACCAGTTCAGGGTGTACCCCGCCTACTGCCCGAAGCCAGCTGGGATAGGCTCCAGCGCCCCCAACAAGTGGTTAAGAAAATGGATGAATAGAACTTTGCCTTCATTTATTATTATTTTATAAAACACTAGCTTTAAAACCAAACAAATAACATTCAAAATGTCCAATGTGGCCATTTTGATATTAGGAACAAAACTTCAAGTGCATTACAAGTGCAATATAACGTAAGGCAGGATACCTTATTTTATACATTGACCATGTATAAAATAATTATGTATCTTGCCATATATTGTATTTAAAATTGCACAAAGACTTGAGATTTATCTGTGACTTGCAAAACAATGACTTACTCCCACCTCTGGTCTGGGGTTGCGGCACAACGCTGCGCTACTTATGCTATATCAGCTAGCTAGCTAGCAATGCGCTTCAGCTGGCTACTGTTGCGACTAAACACATTGCAGATTCGCTCAGAAGTCAGGAATCATCGACTTCGTGGCAGATATATTTCTGACATGTATCGTTCTGATGAAGGCTAAGCTAAACTAATAGCTAAGCTAACATGACACACTGGAATTAAGTGCTTGGGGCGATGGGGTCTACCATTCACAAATGTCCGGCTGAAACCGCAATAGACCTGAGAAAATCCATCTTGAAACAGCAAAATAATAGTCATGTCAATCATTCATGATTGTGTAACTGACACGAGTGATTGAATCTGTTAGTTGGCATTAGTCACTGGCCATGCATTCAAAATAATGACTTTAGAATCACTATAACACCACACTACCTATACATTTTACAGAAACTGCTCTCATTCCTGACTTTGCCCCAACCGTAGTGAAATAATTCTTCCCTTTAAGTCGTGAAAAGGTGCACTCGCTTTTATCTGACACGACACACCTCACCCCTCCAAGGCACGAGCATCTGCAACAATCAAAAGATTGTAAAAGGTGCAGCAGTCTGGCCAGCCAGTGGAATCTCCCCGGAAACCTTTATGGTACAGCTTCCTTAATAAATTGTGACATAAATCGTGACAGTAAAGAGGCCACAAAAGGAGTCCTGATTGTGGGAAGACAGAAAAGCAGCAGCAGACTCACGTAAAAAAAGGAAGTGGTGATACTTCTCATACATTTCCAAACATATGCATTTCCTATACCTCGATTTAGATGAGTTACCAGGTGTCTTCATAACATTTGTGTGTATCATCAAATTACTTATTAAGAATTAGCTATGAAATCAATTATTTCCTCCATTTGAGAGTACTCTCCCTATAGGCAAAAATAGTACGGTACGGTGATGAAGTGATAAGGGGACAGTGAGCCGATGAGCCGACCTAATGGCCATATTTCCTGTGAAATTTCAAGCTCACTACTCCTTGAAATTGCATTATCTCAAGCCTAAAAAAAGGAAATTATACACATGCATATCATACAGACATTGAGCTGATCAAGAATCCTT
The DNA here is from genome assembly GCF_054856555.1 of Leptonotus elevatus. NCBI lineage: Eukaryota > Metazoa > Chordata > Actinopteri > Syngnathiformes > Syngnathidae > Leptonotus > Leptonotus elevatus. Next base: position 10,977,336 of record NC_141255.1, read on the forward strand.
TCATTTTTGTTGCATTCAATTTGACTTCTTTTTTTAAAACGTTTTTTTTGTTTTGTTAAGGCATTTATATATGTATATTATACAATTGGCCAATTCATATCGATAAAATCTCACATACTCTTAAATTGTTTTCAAATAATACATTTAACACTCAAATATGACCCTCGAAAGCTCAACTTTGCCCACGTATACTCTAGATTAAAAAACTAATCTTTATTCACTTTCAATTTGACCATTGTGCCTTGGCAGAGGTCGCCGTGCTCTTGCTTGAGTGTCTTAACGGCGGATGCACATTTATTTCCCGCAGGAATAGGACTATGTGTTATTCCATTAAGTTTACCTTTTAACCTGGCTGACCCAATGTTCCCATACGAACAGATTATTGTCATAAAACTGCCTAACCTAATGTGTATTGATATATGTAGTCCTCGTACTGCTAAATAGTGATACCATTTCTTGACCTTGTGTGTCCTCAGCGGAATATAACAGTGATGTTATACTGAATTTAGTAGCACATTTAGATCAATATGGCAGTTTTTATATTTTACATGCACACATTGTGTGGGTTGGCTTATTCGCATTTCTCCCTCGCAAGTAAAGTGCCAGCGTTTTCTTCAATAAACTATCTCTCAACACTTTCATAAGTTGCTCGGAAAAACCGCCAGCTGCAAGGAATGAGGGAAAGATTGCGGCGGCTTTAAGAGATATAGCATGTCTGTGTCCGTTCGTGTATAATTGTGTGGCTAAACAAAGAAGTCTGCGGCGGGAAAAAAGGAGGCAACAAAAGAGCAAAAGCAATTTCGGAATCAAATAATTGAGTGAGGGAAGATAAGCGCGACAAGGCGATGTGTTCAGAGCTGGCGCTGAGCTACTGCGTGTGTGTGTGTGTGTGTGTGTGTGTGTTTGCCTTTGTGTATTATGAGGACATGTCACCTGAATACACGCAACACTGCGAGGACATTTTGAATTATGAGGACACAGCCCATGTCCTCATAATTCATTCAATGCAGAAGTGCTTCTAGGGCTGTAGAAGGCTTGAATCCAAAGTTTTAGCCAATGTCCTTGTAAACCATAATTACATGAATTTGTGTATTTTTGTGTATTTGATGACGCCCCCTGTAGGAAGGTCCTCGTAATGCACCACTTCATGAATTATTCACACCAGTGTATATTTCACAGCATTTGATTGGCTGACCGTCACCTGTCCCCACAATTACGCACATGTCCCCATAATTCCGTTTTTTCTCAAAATGCTGTGTATTGTGAATGTTTGTCTGTAGACGCAGAGCCTTTTTTTTTTTTGCAGCCACCAATTCCTAAGTAGATAAATTAAATAATGAAATACACTATGACATTTAATTATATATTTCAGCATTTAATTCTTGCAGTGGTTGTTTATTTGAAAATATACAATGGTTAACAGCTGTTTATCACATCACTTTGAACAGCTGGAGGCAGAGACAGAGAAACTGTCAGTGCCGTATATTGATTCATCATTTAACATCCCACCCTGCCTTTACAATGTAACATCTTTCTGTACACCAGTGGCCAAATGTTTTGAGAATGACATTGATTTTCTAAAAATCTCCAGTGCTGACTTATTATTATTGTTTTTTTATGATGGCAATTTGCATGTACTCCAGAATGTTATAGTGATTAGATGAATTGCAAAGTCCCTATTTGCCATGAAAATTAAAGTAATTTCCTTTAGTGACCTTACAAACTTTAAGTGAAGAAGGCTTCAGGGCACCCAAGAAAATCCAGCAAATGCCAGGACTATCTCCCAAAGTTGATTCAGCTGCGGGATAAGGACATCACCACCAGTGTAGAGCTTGCTCAGGAATGGCAGTAAGCAGGTATGAGTGCATCTACACCCATGGTGAGGGAGTAAGACTTTTGGAGGATGGCCTGGTGTGACCAGTGAAAAGGGGATTCCATAAATACAGACCAAAATAAGAAAAAAAGAGTTGAAGTTATTTTCTCTGATTAACCCCCTTTCCAAATGTTTGGGGCATCCGGAAAAATGCTTGTCTGGAGAAGAAAAGATGAGCGCTACCATCAGTCCTGCTTCATGCCAAAAGGAAAGCATCATGTGACCATTCATTTGCAGGGTTGCTTCTCAGCCAAGGAATTGGGCTCGCTCACAATTTTGCCAAAAAACACATGCATCCATTACTAAAGTATAGTACTAAAACATCCTCGGACAGCAACTGTATGACAGCAGCAAGGTTATTTTATTTACTAAAGCAAAAAAACATTTTCGTTAATGAAAAAAAAACCCTTTTTAAAAAACTGAAACTGAAATCACATTTTATGATTACAAAATGATCTATAATTCTAGCAATAATATCCTTTGTTTTCGTCTGTGGTAATTCATTTAATATATGAGCCTTTGGGGTTCATTTTAAATGTGATCTATTTTTTTTTATTGACACTGTAAATCATAGAACAATAGCCACTCTTATCAACAAAGTTCATAATCCAACGACTGAACCAATTTGTTGATTTGAACGGGATTTATTATATTGCCCTGAGTACGGAAGTGACGTCATCTAGCAGCCCCGATAGAGAACCGCCCCCGGCTCTATTTACTTCACGAGATGTGATGGCGTGTAGCTGTGCTAATGAGGTAGGTTTGAAGCTCGAATTTTTCCTGTTGTTGTTGGTCGCTTGTGTACATTGCTCCCTCTTTCGCGAAAATGATTTATAATGCAAGTCCAGTGTAAGTGCAGCTAAGCTTACGTTAGCATACCTAACCATCTGTTGATTATGATGGATGCAGCTAATTATTTAGAATTGCTACGCTTCTGTTAGCGACGGTTAGCATAGCAGAGCTAACCGTCTGTTGAGTAAGATGAATGCTAATTGCAATTTTTAAGAGGAAAGCAATAACAGGCTGGTTTTTGATGTGAAAATATACAATGGCTTAGTATTACCAGTACAGTATAAATGAAGTATTGGTAAATTGCTGCATTTGTGTTTACTTAAATTTGTTCTTTCAATAGAAATATTTCAGTAAAGTCTGTTAGTGTTCATTACATTTAATTTATGCAAATATTTAGCAGAGCTGTGCTATCCACTGTATTTTATTTTCGTTGGCACATTTACTGCACACTGCACAGGCTATTATGGTAAAAGTCAACTTCAAGACATCTGCACCAAGTTACCTATCAAACTGATTGAAACTCATTTTTTTCTATAGCTTTAGATCATTATCTTCAGTGAGACATGTCAGTCATGAGGCCACAGAGGGCAAAAGTTAAACCCAAAGAAGAGGTAGCATACTTTTCATCCTTAGGTAAAGACAAGAATGGCTTCACCATAAAATATATTAATTAATTCAAAGGTGAGTATTGGTAAAATATTCTTTAGTATGGGTCTAGTTTTCATTATTGTTATAATGAAATATTTCTGTTGTATCCTTTTTTCTTTGTAAGGTCGAGGAGTGTTCAGTTCCTGCTCCTTTCAGAAGAGAGACTTTCCTACTGAATATCGAGGAGAAGTTCTAAGCAAACAGGAACGTGAAAACAGGCTGAGAGTGTATCATGATGCCCGGAAGGTTTTCATGTTTGAATTTCGCTACAATGGAAAAACACTATGGTATGTTTATATGGTGTGTTGTCACACTTAATTTTGTTTTTTTGGGGGGATATCGTGCAAGGTTTGACAAAACATAAAAGATTAATTAAAACTCAAAAGCAAAAGTACATTCTTTTCTCAATATAATTTTTTTATTTTTTTATTTCATTTTTTACAATATTGTGACTTGTTTTTTTATTTTACTTTTACAGTTATCGTGAGTATCGCTAACCTCACAATATCATGTTAATTATCATATCGTGATTTCTTATGACATTTGGATATTGTGTCATACATGTGACATACTAGAATTACTGGTCGCACATTCATGATTACATGAAATTATATTATAGCAGTCTAGTCTTAGTAAGAATTTAATTGTATTGGTATTTTTCTATTCATCTGCCCCAGGTTTCCACTGAAGCACAACCTGATGAAGACACAGCTATCAGACTGCGCCAAAGTTGACCAGGTGACTAGATTTCTTTTTGAATGTTGTTGAAATCAGTTTTCCGAAGCAAGACATTAGTGGAGGGTGGAGATACTAGGGCTGCACAATATGTGGAAAATATCTTGCCGCACGAATGACTCATGCAATATGTGTATTGCAAAGACGTGCAACAAATGAATATTGGATTAATTGTATACTTTAGTCTGAGGCTAAGCGATATGGCCAAAAAATAAAATAAAAAGTATTTTAAACCAACCATCCAGCATTCTGCCACCACTTGTGCAAAATTACAACTCACAATAACATCTGGATGTAACAGAACATAACAACAGCTTTTAATAATCCAGAAGACAAAATTCATTTCACGATTTAGCAAATTTTCAACGATTCAATTTAAATTTAATTTATTCAATTAATTTGATTTATTGCCAGGCCCTACTTGAGTCTGAATTTGACCAATCAGAGACAACATTAATTGCGCATCGCCATACAAGAGAATTGTATCGAGGAGCATTACTAACAAAAAATAACTTATTTGGATAAGACTAGATCACAATGAGCATGATTATTTTTCTGCACGTACGTGTATTTCTTTAATTAGATTATATAGATATATATATTAGGTCCATGTTCAATGTCAAAATAATCTCCATCACTGTATAAAACACCCATGTCGCATGTTTTGTCAATACTGTGCAGACCTCACAGGTGCATAGTCTTCACAATGTCGTAGTTGTGAATAACTGACACTCTGAGGACAGTGTATTTACACACTGCGAATGTAAAATAAGTTTTCAGGGGTTTGGAGTTACACATACAGTCCTCATAATTCATACTCTGGTATGGACACTCTGAGGACTGTGTATTTTCTATTAATTGTTTCATTGTGAAAAATAGACGTCACCAATTTACACAAACCACTAGTGCTGACGGATTATTTATTTTTCAAATAGCAAATAAAATGTATTTGCATTTACAATACTTTAACCTATTCATTGTTCTTTATGTACTGTAACTGTGTAAATGCACAGGTACAGTCGTGTTACTAAGAATTTAATTTTATATGTATTTTTCTCTTCATGTGTACCAGGTTTCAAATGAAGCACAACCTGAAGACATAGCTAAAGATGTAGCTGTCACAGACCAAGTTGACCAGGTGACTAGATTTGTTTTTGAATGTTGATGTTGAAATACATTTTTCAGAAGCAAGACGTAGCACAATATATAAAAAAATATTTTGTCGCACGAATGGCTCATGCATATACTGTATGTATGTATACAGTATATGTGTATTGCAAAGACATGCAACAAATGAATATTGGATTGTATACTTTAGTCTGACTTTGACCAATCAGAGACTACCTTAATTGCGCATCGCCATACAAGAGAACCGTATTGAGGGGCATTACTAACAAAAAATAACTTATTTGTATAAGACTAGATCACAATAAGCATGCTTATTTTTCCGCATTAACGTGTATTTCTTTCTTTGGATTATAAAGATTTCTCTATTTCTCTATCTTTATCTCTATATCTATCTATCTATATCTATATATCTGTCTCTCTATGTCTCTCTCTCTCTATATACAGTATATATATATCTATACATCTATATCTGTATGCATGTGTGTGTGTGTATATATATATATATATATATGTATATATGTATATATATATATATGTATATATATATACATACATATATATATATATAGACATATATATATATGTATATATATATATGTATATGTATATGTATATATATATATATGTATATGTATATGTATATGTATATATATA